>NW_005871090.1:7376746-7410825 GCF_000147115.1 Myotis lucifugus | reverse complement strand
CTGCCCTTCTGCCACCTGGGAGCAGGCCTAAGCCACCAGGTCGTTATCTCCCGAGGGGTCCCAGACTGTGAGAGGGCACAGGCCGGGCTGAGGGATCCTCCCTCCCCAAGAGTGCACAAATTTTTGTGCACCGGGCCTCTAGTCCTATATAATAAAGTGGTAATATGCAAATCGACCATCACTCCAACACACAAGATGGTTACCCCATGTGGACACAAGATGGCCGGCAGGGGAGGGCAGTTGTGGGGAACCAGGCCTGTAAGGGAGGGTAGTTGGGGGCAATCAGGCCTGCAGGGGAGGGCAGTTGGGGGTGATTGGGCCTGCAGGGGAGGGCAGTTAGGGGTGACCAGGCCTGCAGGAGGGCAGTTAGGGGTGACCAGGCCGGCAGGGGAGGGCAGTTGGGGGCGACCAGGCCTGCAGGGGAGGGCAGTTAGGGGCAATCAGGCCGGCAGGGGAGCAGTTAGGCGTCGATCAGGCTGGCAGGGGAGTGGATAGGGGGTGATCAGGCTGGCAGGCAGAAGTGTTTAGAGGCAATCAGGCAGGCAGGCAGGTGAGCAGTTGGGAGCCAGCAGTCCTGGATTATGAGAGGGATCCCAGATTGGAGAGGGTGCAGGTTGGGCTGAGGGACACTCCTCCCCACCCCCGGTGCACAAATTTCGTGCACCGGTCCTCTAGTGTATACAGTTAGCTCATCTTTGACATACTAGAAGTAATGTCCCTCAAGTGTTATTAACCCCCAAAGAGCACATATCTTCTTAACTACCCTGTAATCCAATCCCCATCTCGCTTTCTCCAATTGTCCTACATTCCCACCTTAATTTCGTAAAAGAAGCTGCAAAACTGTTATTCACCCTAGCATTTGAGATCTTGTTCCCTGGTACATCATCCGTTTGGCTCAAATAAACTCATTACAATTCTCTACAGGTTTAGATGTTTCTTATGTTGACAGTGTCTTCATTAGTTGGGTAGGAATTTGTCCTCCCGCATCTTGAAGGTTGGGACTTGACCTTGTTCAATATTGATCTCTCTAAGACTATACTGTGTGAATAGATATTTTCTAAGTGTTTGTTCGACTGGAATAAATTGAAATTATATTTTTTCTTTTGTTATGTTTCTGGGATATATTTATTCTCAAATGGGATTACTATGTGTGGTAGACTGAGTTTCTGGTCCCCATTCTTCAGTGTGAAGGAGTTACACACCCACCCCCTTGCCATGCCTATTCCCTGCCTCCTTGCTTTGGCTGTAGCCGTGTGATCTGCTTTGACCAATGAGATGTTAGTGGCCATGATGCAAACAAAGGTTTGGAATGAGCTTGTGTGCCTGGGCATGCTCTTGTCCTTTTGTCACTAAGAGGATGAGAGACATTTTGGAGCAGAGCGGCTCCAGCCAACCTGCAGACCTGGGAATGCAGTGATAAATACTTCTTCTATGCCATTTAGTTTTGGGGTCAGTTTGTTCTGTAGTGATACCTGCCTGGTACATGATATCATAGGGCATGAATGATTTTATAACCCTTGTTCTATGTTAGTTTGCTCTCTAGGATTCTTGAAACCAATTTACCTTGCCATCAGCATGGTATTTGTATACCTGCATATATATACTCATATGGCTCTCTCTGATTTGATCATAACATTTATTTGTAATGGCTTAAGAAAATATAATAAAACAATAACCACACCACCAACACAACTTGGGACCTTACATAGCTTCATTCTAGACTGAATCTATTATGTTGCAGTCTTTTTGGAGCGATAATAAACCTAATAAACCAATAAAGAAATGTGTAATTTTCTTGATCTTTGATAACCATGAGTTTATAGTATAATTATACACAATCTATACAGTTGTTAATCAGATGGTACTACTAATCCTTATTTTTACAAAAATAGCCTTTTGATAATGATTTTAAAAATTGGAGATATGAGAAAATATTTATATTTAGTAAATTTTTCATCAAATGCTATTATTTATTTCAATACCCACAATTTGCTTTTAAATTTGTCAAAGGGTAGCTTTGTTAGTTCCATAATACAAATTAAAATGAAACATGGTAGCCAAAAATTCTTTTATAATATTTAATTGAGAGTATGCCAATTTATTAAATCTTAGGCTGTAAGGATTTTTTTCTTTAGTTCAAATAATCTATTAAGCAAATGTCTTGATGGAGCTCTATTTGTTTCTCCTACTCCAGAAAGGATGTCAGAATCCAGGAGAGTAAGGGTGACATCATAATAAATGTGCATCTGTTTCCTAAGTTTTTGTACAAAGAGTAGATTCTTCACAAATGTGCACAGGTAAGAACGTTCGGCAATGCCACACCTCACAATTTACCGAGTCGTGGAATTTAAAATATATATATATATTGATTTTAGGGAAGAAGGGAGAGGGAGAGAGAGATAGAAACATCAATGATGAGAGAGGGTCATTGATAAGCTGCCTCCTGCATGCCTCACACGGGGGACCGAGCTGGCAACCCAGGCATGTATGTGCCTTGACCCGGGAAGCCTCCATGGTGTCCTGGTTCATGGGTCAAAGCTCAGCTACAGAGCCACGCCAGCCAGGCTTGAGTCGTAGCATTTTATTTTGCATCCATGGTACGAATTTCTATCGTAAGGAGCGTTCCTAAACACCAAGGTATACTGTAATTAAGAAAAAGAATTGCTTAATTTAAGTGGTCGGCAAACTTCGGCTCTCGAGCCACATGTGGCTCTTTGGCCCCTTGAGTGTGGCTCTTCCTAAGCCTTAGGAGTACCCTAATTAAGTTAATAACAAAGTACCTACCTATATAGTTTAAGTTTAAAAAATTTGGTTCTCAAAAGAAATTTCAATCGTTGTACTGTTGATATTTGGCTCTGTTGACTAATGAGTTTGCCGACCACTTTAAACAATACTATGTCATAGTATTGTTTAAAGTTCTATAATTGAAGTTTGACTCTAAGAGACATAGACAAAGCTAGGGGTCCTTGGGCTCTTGAGCTAGTCCAACGCTCCCTTGGGCTTCCTTCACAATTCCAGTGGAACCAGTCAAAAGAAGGTCACGCTCCTCTTGTCCCCCTGACCTTCCATTCAATCCTACAACAACGGACTTGAACAATCACGGAACAGAAACCTCATTGCCCAACTTAACCTCGCAAGCCCGGGAGCTGTATGGTCCGTTAATCCAGCTCACAAAAGCATGCCTGCTGCTCTTTTATTCTCCCTGAGGCCGGGCACCGTGTTGATCATGACAGCTGATCAGCTCTGGAACGTCCCAGCAGCGTGCCAGCGGCCTCCGCTGTTTATTTAACGGGCTTCTGGCTCCGCGAGGGGCCCCCTGGAGCCGGCTTTGCCCGCGCTCGCCGCAGAGGAGCCATGTACCGGCGCAGCTACGTCTTCCAGACCCGCCAGGAGAGGTACGAGCGGGCCGAGGAGGAGGCGCCGGGCCGCCTGGCCTCGGACCCAGCCGCCGCGCCCAACCTGGCGGAGCTGCAGGGCCTCGGCGAGCGCGTGGCCGCCCAGGTCCAGCGGGCTCGCGCGCTCGAGCAGCGCCACGGCGTCCTCCGGCGGCAGCTGGATGCCTTTCAGCGCCTGGGCGAGCTGGCCGGCCCCGAGGACGCCCTCCTCCGCCAGGTCGAAGGCAATCGCCAGCGCGCCCGGGACCTGGCGGCTGAGCTCGCCCGGCTGGAGCGCCGGGGCGCAGAGGCGCAGCGCGCGTTCGACGAGTACCGGAGCAAGTAAGCCTTGGTCGTGGGGGGAAACTGAGGCAGGGCGGGGACGGCACCTGCGGCAGGGATCTGAGAGCAGGCTGCTAATCCAGGTTGGAGGGCCATATCTTAGATTTCGGGTCCTCATGATCACATATCCTTTATGTGGTTTGAGTGGAGTGAGTATCTGGTGCACATGTTCCATTTCCCTTAAGACAAGACTAGCTTCTCTTTTGATGGTACTTCACAGTTTACATGAAATGGTATCATTTACTTTTAAGGCATTTTAAAATTTAGGTATAATTTCCATATAACAACATGCACAGATTTTAAGGACACAGTTCAGTGAGTTTTGACAAATGTATATACCTATGTTGCTATCAAAACAAGCAAAATATTTCCTCTACCTTAGAAATCCCCCTTCTACCCTTTCCAAGTCAATCTTCAGTTATCATTCGCGCCGCCCCCCCCCAACAAAAAACCCAGAGGTTTTTATTTCTATCACCATAGATTAATTTTGCTGTTCTAGAATTTCACAAAAACGGAATATTACAGATGGCTCTTGTGTCTGGCTTTCTTTTGCTGACCACAGTATTTTTGAAATGCATTAATGTTATTTAATCCTCACAGCCAGTTATAGATTGTATTTGTCTGCACCTATTTAACAGATGAGGAGACTGGGGCTCAGAAAATGTAGGGATTTGGAGCAAGGTCACTCAGCTAGTGAATTGCTGCCCTGGGACTGGATTGAAGTGATGGACATGCTGAGCCTAATGGTTTTCACTGCATCACAGCCAACACCTGGAAATCTTTTCAATGTGTGCCTTCCTGGGTCTTGCTAGTCAGTGTGGCCCATGGACCAGCAGCATTGGCGTCACCTAGGAGCTTGTTATAAAGGGAGACTCTTGGACTCACCCCAGAGCTCCTAGAATCAGAAACTGCATTTTAACAAGACACCCCCCCCCCCAGTGGTTCGTAGTTTAAGAAGTTAAACACTGAAGTTTCAGAAGCCCTGGTCCGGGGCATGATTCCACCTTCCGACAGCATGAACAATGTGTTAAAACGAGCTATTCAAAAGAAAAGGATACTCAGCAATTTGTCAACATCTTTCCAAGTTTTAAATGCGTGTGCTCTTAGACTCAGCAGAGTCATTTCCATCAAGGAATTTACTACGATAGCCCAGCAGGTGTCAAGGGGCACGCCTACCAGGATATTCACTGCCGTGGGATCTGCAGTGGCAAAAGCCTGGAACCAACCTACATGCTGATTAATAACGGGAGACAGGTTACACAGTTGTGCTTCGTTCATACAATGGGATACTATGCAATTGTAAAAGAACAAGACTAGTGTGTTATTAGCATTTATTTAAGAAAGGGGTGAAGAGTAGAAGTTTTCTGCTTGCACAAGGAAAAAGAGGACACAAGCACACACAAACAAGCTAATGACACTGAGGCGAATGTCTGGCTTTTACTAGGTGTTCTACTTATTGTCTTTCAGCATCTGATGACAGTATAAATTGTTTTGATAAGTTCACCCTCCCTCATAGTAATGGACATACTAAGCTGCCGGCTGGTTGGTTTCTGATATGTGGGGTAACTATTCATATATCCCTTATGCATTATTCAAGCACCAGGGGGTCTTGCTTCCTTAGGACCACTGACAGAAGATAGAGACCTTCACCCCAATTAAAAATAATTATTAACAAATAGAAAGGGGAGGGAAATGTTAGGCCTATAGGGCAATACAATCCTTAACAGACATTTGCACACTTCCCACCAGAAGATAACAAAAAACCAGGAAAAGCTCGCTGGACACCAGGAGTCAGACCATACAAGGGATGAAAACGGTCCTGAAGGCACCTGATCATACACCTGCATCCCACCCCATTATGAGCTCACCAGCTCAGCCCCCGACCCACTGACAACAAAAGCTTCCCATATAAGGGAAACTCCTGCTCCTGGGTGCTGCCATCATCCACCCAGTGTTCCCTTGGCTTGGTGCTGTGCAGCCCTTCCTTTTGGATATATGACCCCCCACTGTGTTCCTTAAATAAATTCAATTTTCTGTAATCACTGTAGGAGATGGCTATTTAGCCTACCTGTGGGCATCATCCACCATGTTCACCTTTCAGGTTCCACATTCTCAGTCTGAGTCTTGGGTAGGTCATTCACTGCTGTGTACTGAGCATATTTATCAGGTCAAATAATTGATTTCATTTCAATCAGTCGTTCTGATTTTTTAAAAATATTTTTTATTGGTTTCAGAGAGGAAGGCAGAGAGAGAGAGAGAGAGAGAGAGAGAGAGAGGAGAGAGAAACATCAATGATGAGAGAGAATCATCGATTGGCTGCTTCCTGCATGTCCCCTACTGGGGGGTCGAGCCCTTAATATGGACATGTGCCCTGACCAGGGATCAAACTGTGACTCCTGGTTCATAGGTCAATGCTCAACCACTGAGCCACGCCAGACAGGCAGTCCCTCTTGGGTTTTTTTTTTTTTTTTTAATTTTGATCCAGAGGCTTGGAGAGGGTCCTTGGGTGGCAGGACTTGAACTCAGGTTTTCTTGCCCTGAGTCCATATGCTTTCTAGAACATTGTCTTGGAGAGAAGTTACTCTTGGACTCCTATGGAGTGAGGTCCAGTAATAAGACCTAGACCTCATTCAAATGAAGATCATGTTCTCTAGAGCAAAGAGAAGTGTACGCTGGTTCAGACACCCAGCTCCATGGGCCAGCAGGATCCCCTTGATCCCCAAATGGTCACCACATAGACCACAGTCTACTGTGACTCCCTTGAGCCCTCAGTGAACAAACGATCATATTGAGTTTTCCTGATTTCACTTGGTTCTGGTTATGTCTGCATCATGGCGCAGTTCCTTCAGATTCTGTGATTTCTTCAATAATTCTCCTTAATTTATTCCCTCTCATTGCACTGTTGGAGAAGTTTTGATATTCTGGCTGGGGTAGTGGGAGTTTAAAATTATTATAAAAATCATAACCATCCACATGCATTCGTATACACACACTAAGTTTGGTTTCACATTCCAGAGGGGACTTGATGGTTAGCCAAAGCAGATAAAAATAATGCAGGCATGCGAAGGAATATGCAGCCTTGTTAGGCATATTTTTTATTTGGATAGTTGAATAATTTCAAAATCAGTTCTTTCACATGTCAAACAAAGACTAAATATAATAAAATGAAATAAAAACAAATGAAACCATCAAAATACAATGGTGAACATAGTCAATTATCCAAACTGCTGAAAACCAAAACAGTTGTATAAAACAATTGGATAATTAAAGCCAGTGTATTTTCATTTTATGAATTCATTTATATATTCACTTATATGAATATATATAAATATATCTTGAATTCTTATCATGAATTTTTATAATGAAGATACTTGTCTTTAATATAATATCTAGACTTTTCTATAGCATGAAAGTCACATTAATACGTTGTTTATCCAACCTGTTTTTAAGCTATAGAAATTCTTAAGATATTTTTAGCAGGAAAAAGCAATGAGAAAATTAGATTTTTGTTAACAGTTTTATTCTCAAAGTTAATTAACCATTAAAAAATAATTTCTGACTCCATTACAGCCACACACAAAAGAAACTGCTAAAGGTGACGTCTTGGCGTGAAATGTAAAACTTGTGCAACCGTGTTTTAATTAGATTTCATGCCTCTCTTAGTTTGGAGTCTCCTAGGAGCGGAGCCTGAGACAGGGGCTTGAGGGCAAGTAGCTTATTTGGGAGGTGACCTTAGGGAGCACAGGTTGGGGAGTGAGGAAAGGCAGAAAGGGAAGGCAGCTAACACAGAGTGCATTATTCAGCAAGTGTTGGGGTCTGTCCCCAACGGGTCCAGGGATCCCCAAAGGTGTGGACGGAGTCGGCGAAGAATGAATGACATGGAAACTGGTTTCAGTTCATCAGCATAGCGAGGTTCTCCCTCCAGGATCTCCAGCGAAGTTCTGGTCAGGATCTCCAGCAAAGTTCTGGTCAGGATCTCCAACCAAGTTCTGGTCAGGATCTCCAACCAAGCTCTGGTGCCATGTTCTCTCGTTAGGTTCTCCAGCCAGGTTCTCCAGGTTCTTCAGGTTCTCCAGATTCTCCAGCCAGGTTCAGTCACCAGGTTCTTTTGCCATGTTCTGTCTAGGTTCTCCAGTGAAGTTCTGTAGCCAGGTTCTGTCCAGGATCTTTTGCCATGTTCTCTGGCTAGGTTCTGGTTAGGATCTGACGAGGATCTGATGAGGATCTGATGATCTGATGTTTATTGTCTTGTTACATCTATATTTATACCAGCCAATTTTAATCCTGTCAATTTCTATTACAAAGGTTAGGGCGTTTCTTATCTCCATTCCAGGGAGTAAAGATTATGTAGCTTAACTACCCGCCTGGCACTTAATTAAGGGGTTGTATCCCCTCCCTAACGTCAGGGAAAGTTCCCCACCTGGGGAAACAACCTTTCTCGGAGAGGTGACCTTGGTCAAAACACATAGTGCCAAGAAGGTGAGCAAACACATTAAGAACAGTATGCCATATATGCCAGGTCCCTTGAAACAGCAAGGATGGACCGGCTCCCGGCAAGCAAGTTCCCACCATGGCAACTGGGACTAACCTGTGGGGTGGAGGACACACCTCACTTGTCCCAGCTGAGGGAAAGAGCTGGGGTGTTTATGCGCCCACTCACCTTCCTGCCAGGGTCACCCTCTGGCCCATCCAGCCTGTCCTGCTCAGTGGCTCAGAGCAGGTCTTTGGTGTCAGGGATGATGCCACAAGGATTGCCCTGCCCTATAGGTAGACCATAAAACGTTATTTCTGGTGACAACTCTTATTTTGCGCAAGGCCCCTCATTTAAATTCTTTAAGGATGAGGTAAAAGTTTCCTGTGTGCCCACAGGGTCTTGATTGCCTTTAGCTCAAAATAATTCACATGCCAGAATGGCACATTTTGGGGGACCCTTTAGTGGTAAGAATACGTCTTTCTTTCAGGGTTTTGTGAGGGTTAAATGGCATAATCCAGAGACACCGACACATGTTGGTAAATACCAGAGTGTAGGAAATCTACACAAGGTCAGGTCAATGGCGTTGTCAGGCAGGGCAGATTCCCAGGCTCTGTGCCACTGTTGGATTCCAGGTGTGCTGAGGTGTCATTCTTTCATCCTTGGTGGCTGGGAGGGACATGCTGGGGGACTGGGACTGGGCCTCCGGATGGGAAGACTCTTGGGCCATTTACTGCTCCCAGTTAGCCCAGGTGCGATGCCCATGTCAGCACTTCCTGTATGTGGCAGGATTTGAAAGAGGTTGGGAAGCAGTGGGCTTGGAGAGGCAGCATCAACTTCTGCTTTAAAATTAGGGATCTCTTCTAAAAGAGAGGGCATAATACTCATATCGGATTAAATGTAATGCTGATTGTGTGATCAACTCTGTGAATCGTAGAAGCTGCTCAACTTTTACTTATGTGTGCAATTTGCAGGTATGAGAATGAATGCGAATGTCAAGTGCTGCTAAAAGAAACGCTTCAGCGGCTTAACAAGGTGAGCTGAGCATATCCTTGGGTTTGAGTAGATTACTGACAGGAGTGAACTAAATGGCTGCGATGAGTGTTACCCACACTCCTCTTTGTGGTATTTCAAGATTCACCTATTTCTTTTGCTGTCACTCTACTTCTTGACTTCGTAATTTCAACTAAATCTTTGTGTGAACTCCCACGCCCAAACACACACTCCTCTACCACAGGATACAGGATCTTGAGAGAGAACCTGGCAGGTGAAGGCTGGACCCTCAGGTTCTCTCTCCATTAAGATCGTCAAGTGGGAAGAAGGAGATGAAATGGAAGAGTATAATTCACATCCTGTTGGCTGGTCATATCAATGATTTTGGTTGACAAATTTTTGAATGTGTACACATATTGTATCAATAAGGTTTTGGCTATCAACTCAGTCTCAATGCCCATTTCCTTTTGTTCCGGAAAATGGGAGTTTAGGAGGAGGCTGGGAAGAGGAGGAGTGAGGAGGAATGTGGAGGGGAGAGGGCAGAGTCAGGAAATGAGGCAGTGGGAAGAGAGAGGATGGAGAGTTGTCAACATGCCCAGCCCCTCTCTCCAGGCCAGTCTGAGCACCAGGAAGGAAAGTGACCGAAAAATTTTTGGAATGTTTTTTTTGGCATCCAGAATCAAAGTAGGTATTTTTTTGTTTTGTTTTTGTTTTTTTGTAAACCTAATTAACTAGAAATCTTAACGAACTTGAATGCTCATTCTTGTGTGTGTGTGTGTGTGTGTGTGTGTGTGTGTGTTAATTAGGCTGCTCAGAGGTTGGATTTGGTGCTTGGTATAGATACAGACAGCAGGATTTTTAAGGACCTTCTATGAGGGGGTTGGCAAGGCTGATTTTTCAAGGATTCATCAGATTCTAGTTATTCTTCCAGTGCCTTTCTCAGAAGTGGCCCAGATCAGTGAGTGGCTCTGAAACATCTGTGTGCATTGGCAGCACCTGGAGTTCATGTTAAAATGCAGATTCCTGGGCCCAGAGCCGAGGCCTTCTCACCCAGTAGGTCTGGGATCTGCCAGATATTTAACATTTCTAATTATTTCTCAGGTGGCGTGGTCCAGGGACCACACTTTGAGAACCACTGACCTAGATCTAAAGCACACACCATATCAGGGTTGGAATGCTTCCCAAAACTAGATTATTGACCCAGAGTCTCTGTTCGGAAACATCTCGACGTTTCTGCTGGGGGAGCTTTGGAAAGTGCAGCTGACAGTATCCAAAGCACAATAAAAACACAAGCGTCTACACATTTCTGAGTCCTGGTACAAACAAAAGAAAACACTTCCAAACAAATTCTCAACATGCCAGCAATTGCATATTCCAGTGGCACCTCCTCACCTCTGGGAGTTTTCTGGGGCAGTTTATCAGGTGATTGTCTTCCAAGGGGGAGAACGTGCTTGTGAAGCACCTGATTAATCTCTCCTTTATGGAGAAATGTTGGCTGGGCGTTTTAAAGGGCTGGCTGATGGGACCTAAGAGTGGTGGTTTTGGCATGATCCTACGAGGGAGGTAGGGGAAGAATGACTGTTGAGGTTGGGGTGGGGCAGAGTCCTCAAACATCTTAATTTAGACCAAAAATTCATCCATAATTGATACACAATTACTGGAGCTGAAGAACTGGAAGTTGGGTTTCAAGGACTATGTGCTATTGCTAATAAAGGGACCAAACACTCAATTTTAGAAATAGAAGGAACCCTAGAAGTCATTGATTCTCAAACGATTTATTTATTTATTTATTTATTTATTTATTTATATTTTTATTGATTTCAGAGAGGAAGGGAGAGGGAGCGATAGAAACATTAATGATGAGAGAGAATCATTGACTGGCTGCCTCCTACATGCCCCCTACTGGGGATGGAGTCCCAAACCTGGGCATGTGCTCTGACTGTCAATTGAACCATGACCTCCTGGTTCATATGTCAACGCTCAACCACTAAGCCACATTGGCCAGCAATTCTCAAACTTTTTAAAGCCACACCCTTTAAACAAAATATTCAAGAGAAGCCAATGTATGGAGCCAAAGCAGAGATCTCTTTTAAGGACATGATGGTGGGACAGGCACCCCATCCACCTAGCAGCCCTCCTTCCTCAGAGCCCTTTCAAGCAACTCCATGGAACCTGAGGGCTCTGCCAAATGCAGCTTGGAAACTAGTCTGCCCCACAGATGGGAAGGCTGAGGCCAGACTGATCCAGTGGGTCATGCAGCTAGTTAATGAAAGTTAATTAAAGACAAGGGGACTAGAATCTGTCTTGGGCTTCTCTCTGCTTCTCAAGAGTTGAGTGCTGAGTTCTCATTTCACCCTCTGAGACTGAGGAACTCACCTCTGAACTGTTGCTATGGGGGGCGGGCCAGCTGAGGGACTCATTCATTTTCTCCTGTCCCTCAGTGGCCCAGGGTCGCTCCTGGGGTGCTAACACCCACACTTCTGGACTGTGCCTCCAGTCCATAGAGATACAGGACACCATCATTGTGCTCAGCATATCTGTGTGACCTTGGGGGTGCCCAGGGTGCCAGGGCTGGCTGACTGGCAGACCCTGAGTGATGGATGAATAAATTACTCTGACACACATTTCTGTGAAAGAGAGGCTAAGGGACTGTTTTGCTTTAGGAGCAAACAGCCCTGTTCACCTGCCTCCTTAGGCTTTTATTGTAACCACAGCTTGAACTAAAATTAACCTCTAGATACAATCAGCAGGGTAAGTATCCTTGAGAAAGCACCTGTATCTGTAGTGTCTTTCATACAAGGACGTTTTGAAGTCTAAACATAAAGATTCTAGTAAAACACCCCGGGGGTCAGACTGGTTTGGAAAAGTCAAGGCAGGGGCTGCCGCCTTCAGCAAGGTCCCCTAGAGGCCTCCGACCTTTCAGAGATCCTCCTTACAGACTTTCCAACCAAGTCCCATGCCTCCCCACACCAGGGGAGATGGATGGGGCACCAATATCAAGTGTGAAGGGGCCATCTTTACCCAGAGACACTGGCTTTGTGTCTGTCTCCTGGGAGACAGATTCCCTGGTTGTCCTTGGGAGGTGGAGAATGAGCCACGGACCCAAAAACCCTACTCCTGCCTATACTTGCCACAGAAAGGCTCGGGTCTGTGGTCCTTCCTTCCTTCTGTCTCGTCACCCACTGTTGGTGTTCCTGATACAAAGGAAGGGATTTCAGAGTCTTCAGAGGAAAGAATTAGGTATGAGGAAATTAGTGTATAGAGAGACTAGGGGATTCTCCTTGGAGTTGAAACCAGGAGGACTCACTGAGGAAGAATGAGATGCTCCACTGTGCCTAAGATTAATTCTGGTGAGCTGTGTCGTCCAGCCTGGGAGTCACTGGCTAGGCATGGCTGGGAGCAACTGAAATGCAGATGATTCAAATTGCAATGTGTTATAAGTATAAAATATACACCAGGTTTCAAAGACCTAGCCTAAGGGGAAGCATGTAAACTATCATTAATAACTTTAAAAAATATTGGTTACATGATGAAATGACAATATCTGGAGTATATTTGGTGAAAGAAAATGTTAAAATTACTTTTACCCATTTATTTTTATTTTATTTAATGGGGCTACTAGAAAGACTTTAAAATCATGCCTGAGGCTTGCTGTATTGGAATAACTTAATTTTTACTTGCATAAGTCTATGCAAAAAGGAATGCTTTAAGATACATTGCTAATGATTGCTAATTAACTGATTTGATCTTGTAGAACTCTTTAGTTCTTTAAGATAAACTAAAAGGTTGGTCTTTTTGTAGATAAAATAGCTTCAGAAGTTTGAGTTGGTTGAGGGCTGGCCACTCCCCTGCAATCTTGCGACATTTCAGACCAGATTCACACAAGGCATATATTTCTTTTCTTTTCTTTTTAAAATATTTTTATTGATCTCAGAGAGGAAGGGGGAGGGAGAGAGGTAGAAACATCCAATGATGAGAGACAATCATTGATCAGCTGCCTCCTGCATGGCTCCTACTGGGGATTGAGCCTGCAACCCAGCATGTGCCCTGACCAGGAATCAAACCACGACCTCCTGGTTCATAGATTGATGCTCAACCACTGAGCCATGCTGGCCAGTCTATTTCTTTCTTTCTTTTTTTTTTTTAAGTTTATTTTTTATTGTTGACATATATTTCTTAGTAATATTTATTTTGCTGCAGACCACCAAAAGTTCATACAATCTGTTTTCTAGGTTCCATGAAGTCCCGGCTCTCTGGTGTTTTAGGAACTAAGGCAACACTTTGCATGAAAAATTCATTCAAGGCAGGCAATCCAACAGAGTCAGAATCCTGGTATTCTTATTGTCAGCACCAGACATTCTCATATCTTCCTTCTCCAGTGGTCTTTTACAGGAACAATTAAGGAACGAGGTGTCTTTCCTAAGAGAGCAGACTAGAGGCCTTCCCAGAACCTAAGCCCATTAGTGCAATGGTGGGAGTGTCTCAGAATATCTTAACCCCGTGGTCGGCAAACTGCGGCTTGCGAGCCACATGCGGCTCTTTGGCCCCTTGAGTGTGGCTCTTCCTAAGCCTTAGGAGTACCCTAATTAAGTTAATAACAGTGTACCTACCTATATAGTTTAAGTTTAAAAAATTTGGCTCTCAAAAGAAATTTCAATTGTTGTACTGTTGATATTTGGCTCTGTTGACTAATGAGTTTGCCGACCATTGTCTTAACCAGTCCACATACCTGACTCTCTTAACCCTGTTCATGCAAGAGTGGAGAGTGTCTTAAATATTTTAGCCAAACCACACATCTTCCTTTATTAATGAGAGCCCATTGCTGACATGCATCATGCTTTTTTAAGAAGTCATTAATAAGTCAGTAAAAATTCACTTAGCGAGGCCCCAGGTATTGGCAGGCGTGCATGGCAGAGATGTCTTGAGGAGTCCAGGTAATGTTCACCTGTAATGTTGCACTGGACAACTGAAGTGTTTAAGTCAATTCCAGTTGTCATGGCACTATCTTATTAAGAGCCCAAACAGCTCTTCAACCTAGTTGGTTCATTCAAACAAGATCGATGAGAGAAAAATCGGTGAATTCTCAAAAAGTTTGGTGAGAACATTCAACTTCCTGTCATAAATGTTATTTCCAACTTTAAAGGAATGAATGCTGCTCACCACAGCAGTCATTGTAAATGCATGCTGCATTAGGGATACATAGCCTCAGGGAGGTGAGCAACAGACCTTGGGAGAAATGGTTAAATTGAAGGTTTCAGTGTTAAGTGAAAACTATTTCTTAGTCTTAGAAACTTAACTCACTGATGATGAGAAATAGGACAAATATAGGTGTAACTTAAATTTTAAGGTTGTTGGTTGGTAAATATACCCTAACATTGTCCTTGATCTGTATGAATCAAGGTTTTTCAGCCCTGGTACTAATGCCATTTTGGACTAGATGATTGTTGTGTGGGGCTGTCCTGTGTATTGTAGGATATTTAGCAGCATCCCTGGCCTCTACCCACTAGATGCCAGTAGTAACATCCCACCACCCAAGTGGCGACAATAAAATGTCTTCAGACATTGCCAAATGTCCCCTTGAGGGTGAAAATCACTCCCATTGAGAACTGCTATTCCAGACCAGGTCCAATGGGCTAACCCTGTGGTCGGCAAACTGCGGCTTGTGAGCCACATGCAGCTCTTTGGCCCCTTGAGTGTGGCTCTTCCTAAGCCTTAGGAGTACCCTAATTGAGTTAATAACAATGTACCTACCTATATAGTTTAAGTTTAAAAAATTTGGCTCTCAAAAGAAATTTCAATCGTTGTACTGTTGATATTTGGTTCTGTTGACTAATGAGTTTGCCGACCACTGGGCTAACCCAATGCCTTGCTAGAAATGCAGAATCGTAGACCCCTCCCAGACCCACGAACAACAATCTGCGTTGTAGTAAAACTCCAAGGGGTCTGTGGGTACACGCACCTGGCCAATTCCACACCCATCTCTGTGCCCGACAGAGTCGGATGTGTGATGCTCTCTCATTGCAGGAAGCTGATGAAGCCTTACTGCGCAATCTGCACCTTCAGATTGAGGCCCAGTTTCTGCAGGACGATATCAGTGCAGCAAAGGACAGGTACAAAAAGGTAACCACAGCCCTTCTGATGCTCTTCTCCCAGGCAGTCCAGGGCACTCGTGGCTGAAAAGTGAGACTGCTAGACTGGGTTACTTTTGTGTGCATTGCTCCAGAATCAAATGGGAGATGGGTGGGTTGCTAGACAGTTCTTAGTGAGCCAGACATGTGTTGAGGAGGAGGCAAAAGTGTGTGTGTGTGTTGGGTGGGGTGTTGGGAACTAGTACACTACAGTTCACAGAGAGATTTTACATAGATATGTCTTGGATAAACTACAGCCTATAAATTGTTTCAGCTCAGAAAATGCAATATATATGTTTTAACTCTTCCTCTGAGCCAATTGAGGCATTCAGGGGCCTCCTCTCATGTAATGCTCTTTTCTGCCCCCTAACCCACCAGCTTCCTAAAGGCCTGACTTGGGGGGGGGCCTTGATGAACTGAAAAAATCAAATCCTGGAGCTGTGTGATCATGGACAAATAGCCTAACCTCTCTGAGCTTTTTTATCTTTAAAATGCAAATGACAGCCCTAGTGGATTTGGTTCAGTGGATAGAGCATCAGCCTGAGGACTGAAGGGTCCCGGATTTGATTCTGGTCAAGGGCCCCTACCTTTGTTACAGGCTTGATTCCTGGACCTGGTCCGGGTGAATGCAGGAGGCAACCAATTGGTGTATCTCTCTCATATCGATGTTTCTCTCTCTTCCACTCTAAAAGTCAGTGGAGAAATATCCTCAGGTGAGGACAAACAACAACAAAAAAACAAACAAAAAAACATGACAATGATGGACTCTCCTTCCTACAAAGCTGTGTGGTTAACTCCCTGTAGCTGACCTGTGGCCATGACCCTGTGGGCTGACCTCTGCAGTGAGCTCTGGCCTCCCTCTAACTGCCAATAGAGGCAGCCCTGCCTCCCTACTTTCTACCGGCAGCAAGAGCTGCTCTGCCTCGTGGGAAGTGTTGGGAAATGAATGCCCTGGAGCAGCCTTAGCCAGTGATGGATGTGAGTTGCTGGATATGTCCCCAGCTATCTCTTACCTGCTGTTCTGCACCGGCCTCCAGAGATCCCCACTGGGCCTCAGCTCCCAGTGCTCACAGTGGTAACTTACCTGGTAAAACACCCCTTTTTGGCTGCCTTGCCCTTCCTATCTCACCTCCTCACTCTACTACTTACATTTTCTGGCATCTTTTTCTAAGTAAACTATTTGCACTCAGACCGTTTTCTTTTCTTTTTAAAAAATATATTTTTATTGATTTCAGAGAGAAAGGGAGTGGGAGAGATAGAATCTTCAATGATGAGAGAGAATCATTCATTGGCTGCCCCCTGCACACCCCACATTGGGGGATCAAGCGTGAAACCTGGGCATGTGCCCTGACCGGGAATCAAACCATAACCTCCTGGTGCATCGGTCAATTCTCAACCACTGGGCCACGCTGGTGGGGCTGCACTCAGACCATTTTCTTAGGATCTGTTGATGTCAGCTTGAGTTGCTATAAAAAAATACCACAGATCGAGTGTCTTATAAGCAACAGAAATTTATTTCTCACAGTTCTGGAGGCTGGGACACCAAGATTAGGGGGCCAGCCTGGTGAGATTCTGGTGAGGGCCCTCTTCCTCTCTTCTCCCTGTGTGCTCACCTGGCCCTTCCCAGGGGCATGTGCTTGAAGAGAGAGAGAAAGAGAGAACCAGCTCTCATGCCTCTTCTTATGAGGGCACCAATCCCACCCCAGGGCCCCACCCTTATGACCACATCTAAATCTAATTATTTCTCAAAAGCCCAGCCTCCAGATACCATCTTACTGGGGGTTAGGACTTCCACCTGTGAATTGGGAGGGACACAGCATTCAATGTATAATAGTCTTCTTCTGGGGAAACCCAAACTGAGGCTCCATGATAATGCAGGTGAAGCACCTGGTGTAACCTGGACCTTGGCCAGTGCTCAGCAAGCATTAGCTCCTCTTCCTGCCTCAGTGTGTACCTGCTTCAGCACAAAGGCAGTCCTGTTGCTGTGCACTGAAGGGATGTTCCCTCCTGTTGGCTTCCTCCAACTTTCCATCAGGCCCAGCCTGGTTCTTCCTCCTCTCCTGCCCTCCTGACTCTGCTGTACTTTTCTGGAATCCTGGGAGCAGTACCTGGGGGCAGTTTCTAAGGAGCTCAAAACATTCTTCAGGGCAATTTACAATAATTCTATATAATAAAAGCCTAATATGCTAAGTGTCTGGTTGTCTGGTTGGCTGTTCAACCAATCAAAGTGTAACATGCTAATGATATGCTAAGGCCGCTCAACCGCTCACTATGATGTGCACTGACTACCAGGGAGCATATGCTCTGATCAGTAGGTTAGCATGCTGCTGGGGTCCAGTTGATCGGGACTGAGTGAGACGGGCTGGACATGCCCTGGAGCCCTCCCACGGTCCCTCGCTGGCTGGCCAACCTCCCACATCTCTTCCCTCCCCGGCCCCAATTGTGCACTGGTGGGGTCCCTCTGCCTGGCCTGCGCCCTCTCGTAATCTGGGACCCCTTGGGGATGTTGGAGAACCGGTTTTGGCCCCACGGCGGAACGACCGGTTGCTATGACACGCACTGACTACCAGGGGTGGACGCTCAATGCAGGAGCTGCCCCTTGGTGGTCAGTGTGCTCCCACAGAGGGAGCACTGCTCAGCCAGAAGCTGGGCTCATGGCTGGAGAGTGCAGTGGCAGCAGCAGTGGCAGTGGCAGGAGTCTCTCCTGCCTCCGTGGCAGCACTAAGGATGTCCAACTGATGGCTTAGGCCCACTCCATCAGTCAGACATCCCCTAGGGCTCCCGGACTGCGAGAGGGTGCAGGCTGGGCTGAGGGACACCCTCCCCCCGCCAAGTGCACAAATTTTGTGCACCAGGCCTCTAGTAATAATAATAATAATAATAATAATAATAATAATAATGGTGAGCGCTCACACTATGACACTTCTGTGCATTATCTCATTGGATCCCAACAACAGCCTCTTAAGATAGTGTCTTAGGTCAGGTTCCCTGTCAGCAGAGCCTAAGGTGGTGATTTTAAAAAATATATATATTTATTGATTTTTTACAGAGAAGAAGGGAGAGGGATAGAGAGTTAGAAACATCGATGAGAGAGAAACATCGATCAGCTGCCTCTTGCATACCCCTGACTGGGGATGTGCCTGCAACCAAGGTACATGCCCTTGGCTGGAATTGAACCCGGGACCCTTCAGTCTGCAGGTCGATGCTCTATCCACTGAGCCAAACTGGTCAGGGCCTAAGGTGGTGATTTTTGTGTGATTGCTATTTGGCTGAAGAGCACCTAGGAGAAAGGGAGGGAGGAAGAGGAGCATAGGGGTGGGAACTGGGCTGGCCCCGGTTCAGCTGGAGCCTCAGTCTGATCCCACCGCTGGGTTGGGGGCTCTGGGTCATGAGTCTCACCCCACTAGGCTGTTCCCACCTGAGGTAAGAGGGCTGTTTTTTTCTACTCCTGTGCCATCTAGTCACTGGCCTGGGTTGGGTGGGACTGGATTGGGAGGAGTTGAGCTACTTCCTGAACAAGATAACCATTGCCTGGAGCGGGCACAGCTGTGAGACGTGTCATCAGTCCTCACGCACGGAGCTGGGCACAGTGCTCTTTAGATTGTGATCCCACTTTTATAGAAGAGCCTGAGTTTTAGGAGCTATTAATAGCTTGCCTGCGGCCACATGCAGCTAGCAAGTGATTTTGTCTGGGACCCACAACCAAATTCTGTTCTTTGAAGCAGTGCCCAGCTCTGGGGTCAGAAAGGGCCCTTTGTACCCTCTGGGGCTTGGTCCTCCTCTGCTTCCCCCCTTAGCCCTGTCTGCAGGGCCCTGTGAAGACAGCAGCAAAGCATGCACGTAACTGATGGGGAATGAAGCAAACCGAGCCTGTTATCCATCGGCCCGTTGATCTTGTGAAGATTGGAGATGTGAAGATCGTGGCCTGTGCTCTTTGTGACAGTGGACTATGAGGAAGCCTTCATCCTGGGGTCACCTGGTCCCGGAGGGAGAAACTCAGGTTTTAATGAGAATGTTGTCTTCCCTCTGACAGAATCTTCTGGAAATTCAGACCTACAACAGCCTCCTGCAGCAGATCATCCAAACCACCCCTCAAGCAGCCGCCATTACAGATGGGACGAGGGAGGTAAGAGCGGGGGCCCAGGCTGCAGGAAAGTGCATCTGGAGGTCCTTGTTACAGCACCTTGGGCCTAGTTCACACACCCCCGGAAAGGGGAAAGGTGTCAGGTGGATGGACTGCAGGGAGCTGCGGTGGGTTAGCTCCTCCCCACTCGGCTTTGTGTTCACATGTGAAGTTTACTCTTGTTCTCCTTCTCAGACTGTGAACGCTGCTCTTTAGACATCTGAGGATATAAATTGTTTCCCTGACCGTTTTCTTAGGAGTTTTCTCTTGAAAACCATGGACTGTTCTTCCTTGTATAGTTTATAGAAACGGCCAGACTGTTTCCAATGCCCTGCAGCCTTTCTGCATCCTCACCGGCAGTGTTTGGGAGTTTGTGTTGCTTTGGATCTTGGCTGCACTGGGCATGTCAGGTGTTTATTTGCTTTTGTTGGTTGCTCTTCGAATAGGAATGTTGTGCATCTCACTGTGGTTCTACCTGCCTCACCTAAGGACTAATGATGGTGAACATCTTTTCACGTCCTTATTTGCCATCTGTACATTTTCTTTGTTGGAATATCTACTCAAATCTTTTGCTCATTTTTAGATTGGGTTTTCTTATTCCTCATATGAATTTGACAATAAAATTTGAATACAGAGAGATTCAGGTAATTAGTGACTATATTTTCAAGATCCGGCTCTGCAAGTTAGTGGCTTAAAAACTATTAGGAAAGGATAAAAATGAATGAAGATGACTTTTAAAAAATGGGGATTTGGATGTAAAACATTATTCCCAATAATATTCCACATTCCTTCTCCACTTAACTCTCAAGCTGCCTCCTGCACACCCCACACTGGAGGATCGAGCCTGAAACCTGGGCATGTGCCCTGACTGGGAATCAAACTGTAACCTTCTGGTTCATAGGTCAATGCTCAACCACTGAGCCACACTGGCTGGGCCGTAGCATGCTTTTAAAATCATATCATCTTTTCCCTGTAACAGAATTCTTCTGAGTTGTAAGATTATAGAGACTGTCTGGACTTACTTTGAGAGCATCAATGATCATTAGTGGATCATTAGCATCGCCAGGAACTTGTTAGAAATGCAGAATTTGCATAAAAATCTCCATTTTAGCAAGATCTCCAGGGATCCATGTGCATGTTAAAGATGGAGAAACACAGATACCACATTCTTTACTAATCTTAGCTTAAAAGCTCTACAGATGAGTTAAACGGTCACTTTCAGGTTTGTTTCATTGATTCTTGTTAATGTCTTAAAAAACAGGTCTGCCACGTTTGCTCAAATGAGGGTGTAATTAGCGGTGCTAATTACAGGAACACAGGTCAACTGGTTAACATGTCAGTAAGCATCATATCAGTGCCCTCTCACCAGAGGCCACTGGGTTCACACCTGTAGTCACATAAAGCTGAGTTCATTTTTCACTGCAGGAAGGGTGGGTGTACACGGTGGAGACTTGCAGGGTATCTGTGGGGGAGGGTCAGGTAGGCAGGGCCCTGCTCTGGGCTGGGTGCTCTCATAAGGGGCTGGTCCTATGGCTGAGTATCTTGATCATTTCTCTCAAGGGGGCAGAGAAATGGAGTGTGGCTAAAGCTGTACCTGGCAATTCAGCAGCATCACTTGTGTTATCAGGGAGAGTGGATGGTTGGCCATTTCTGTGGTTGCACAGAGGTCTTTTGGTCTGAGCTTAGGCACAGTTTCAGAGGGTCTTGTTTCTGTCTGGTTCCCCCATGGCCCCAGAGTGACATCTTTAGATATTGGGAGTGGCATTGTTTATAAGTTTACTAGAGGCCCAGTGCACAAATTCGTGCACCAGTGGGGTCCCTTGGCCTGGCCTGCGGGATTGGGCTGAACCCGGCTCTCCGACATCCCCCAAGGGGTTCCAGATTTCGAGAGGGCACAGGTTCTCCGACATCCACTGAGGGACCCCACTGGTGCACGATTGGGGCCGGGGAGGGATGCGGGAGGTTGGCCAGCCGGGGAGAGACCGCGGGAGGGCTCCAGGGCATGTCCAGCCTGTCTCACTCAGTCCCAATCGGCCGGACCCCAGCAGCAAGCTAATCTACTGATTGGAGCGTCTGCCCCCTGGTGGTCAGTGCACGTCATAGCAAGCGGTTGAGTGGCCTTAGCACAGTGGTTCTCAACCTTCCTAATGCCATGACCCTTTAATACAGTTCCTCATGTTGTGGTGACCCCCAATTTCATTGTTACAAATTGAACATAATTAAAGCATAGTGATGAATCGCAAAAACAATATGTAATTATATATGTGTTTTCCGATGGTCTTAGGCGACCCCTGTGAAAGGGTCGTTTGACCCCCAAAGGGGTCGCGACCCACAGGTTGAGAACCACTGCCTTAGCATAGCATTAGAATATTACGCTTTGATTGGTTGAATGGGCGACTGGACACTTAGCATATTAGGCTTTTTTTATATAGGATGGTAGGGAGCATCACGGCCTGGCGGTTAGTGCCAGTTACCAGTGACAGCTGCAGGGCTGTCTTCCTTCCTCTTTAATAAGTATCCAAGGGCCAACTATGTGAGTGGCACCCTGTAGGCAGGTGTGGGGAGGGATGTGAGATGAGGAAGGTGGAGCCAGACAAGCGGGCAGGGTGCTGGAGGGAGGCAGTCTCTCCATCCCGAGGCTGCAGGTCTAGAGTTTGCAGTGTGGTATATATCCTCCATTTCCTGGTACACATGGGCACGTGGCCCCTTCTGCTCCCAGCCACCCTCTTGTCTGCATCTTTGAGGTGGGGACTGAGACCCAGAGAAACAAAGAGGACAGAGACAAACAAACGGAGAGCCACTGAGAGCATGCATCCAGAAACACAGAACTGCACACCGGGAGAAGGTTCCTGTGCAGTTACATCTCAAGTCCTGCCTTCCCCGTGGGGTCAGGCCACAGGGCCACACTCTCACTTCCTCCCTTTTAGCGTGTCATCTTGCTCTAGCTGTCTCTCTGCCTGTGTGGTTGCTCCAGCCACTTTGCAGGGTGTTGGAGAGCAGGGGGCCGCCTTAAGCCTGTGGCCTTGAACACGGGTGCACTGGGAAAATGCTTGTTTCTGATTTTGCCTGGCTGTGAGGCCACATGCCCTGCGTCAGAAGGCACTGCTCTTGACCAGCCAGGCTCTCGTGAAGCGATTTGGACGTTTCCCAATACACAGTGGAGAGGTGTGTTGGAAACGGGTGCCTGTTCTGCAGAGAGTGGAGAGGTTTCGAGATCTCCAGGACGTTCCGTGGAGCACTGATAGGTGGTGCAGCTGCCTCACCATGTCCCTGGCTTCCCTTGTGCCCTTGACCTCTGCTTTGTGAAGCAGCCATGTCTTAGCAGAGTTGATGGCTCAGGGGTCCTACTGACCCGGCTGCCTGCACAGACACAGAGAATAGAACCCAATGAGAAACTGCCTTCCAAGTTTTCCTTTAGACAGAAGGGAAGGGGCCTTGTCCAGAATCTCTTATCCAGTTTGTGGCACAACCGGGTCTAAAGTACAGGTCTCCCGACACTGTCTCTGCACTTTACTTGCCCTCACAGCATTAATGGCTCAGATGTTGGAGACAGACTGGATGACTCAAACAACAGGCATGTATTTTTCACAGTCCTGGAGGCTTCAAGTCCAAGATCATGGTGCTGGCAGGTTTAGTTCCTGGTGCAAACCCACTTTCTGGCTTGCATATGTCACCCTCCTGCGTGTCCTCACATTGTCTTTTTAGGATGCAGCACAAAGAGAGGGCGAGCTCTGGTGTCTTTTCTTATAAGGACACTAATTCCATCCTGGGGGCCCCACCCTCATAACCTCATTTAAATAATGACCTCCCAAAGGTCCCACCTCCAGATGCCATCCCATGGGGGGTTAGGGCTTCAGCATATGGATTTGTAAGAGGGGGGACAAACATGCAGAACATAACGGGGTCCCATGTCTTGTCCCTTTCCTTTTTGGATTCCTTGGTACACCAAGCGTGTGTGAGTGCTGAGTCTGGCCTTCTTTGTGCAGGAGAAGCTCCTGATGGAACGAGAGGCGACAGCCCTTCAGAGTCAGCTGGAGGAGGGCTGGGAGGTCCTGTCTCTCCTGCAGGCGCAGAGAGCCGAGCTGCAGGCCCAGGTAGGCCCTGCGTCCTCTTGTCTACAGCTTCCTGTGGGGCATTCAGCCACCTGTGTGAACCAGGGTTAACAACACGTTTATTCAGTGTCAGAGGAGTGCACACGTATCCAGTTCAGTGATTCTCACAAACTCAACACGCCTATGTGCCCGGGGTTGCCTAGTTTAAACTTAACATTGTTTTTAAAAATAAGAGGAAATGGACACATGTTGGGATTTTTATTCTACACTTCCTCAAATGTGTGCTTCCTGTTTCTCTCCTCATGACTGCAAATTGCTCCTTTGGATTACAAATGTGGGAAAGAGTATTTGCCCTGCTTAGAATTTCTTAGTGGAAAACTCTCAATTCCACCCCCACTTTTAGGGGCTACATCTTATTTTGAAAACTAAACTCAACAGAAAAGCTCCATCCTGTTTCCATGGTACACGCTTTGGTAACTTGGTAGTGTTTGGCTTCCTCTGAGGCTCTGAGAGGGTAGACGGCAGGCGTGTGTATTTTGTGTGTGTGTATGCACATGTGTGTATGTGTACATTTGTGTAATATGTACATGTATATATGTATATATAGAAGTGTGTGTATCCTATATAATAAAAGCCCATGGACCCCCCTCAGAAAAATGTTAAATATATATACATACAATAAAGTACATATAATGAAGAGGAAACCAATGATATTGAAACAATTATCAAAATATTACCAAAGCATATCCTATATAATAATATGTGTGTTTATATTATATACACTAGTCTCCCTTAACTGTGGTTTCACTTTCCATGATTTCAGTTATCTACGGTCAACTGTGGTCTGAAAATATTAAATGGAAAATTCCAGAAATCAACAACCCGCTAGTTTTAAATTGAGTGCTGTTCTGAGTAGTATGATGAAATCCTGTGCCGTCCCTCTCCCTCCCACCCAGGGTGTGAATCATCCCTTTGTCCAGCGTCTCCACACTATATATGTTTTCTGCCTGTTAGTCATCTAGAAGTCATCTGGGGTTATCAGATCCACTGTTGTGGTATCACAGTGTTCAAGTAACCATTCTTTTACTTAATAATGGCCCCAAAGCACAAGAGTAGTGATGCTGGCAATTCGTATATGCCAAAGAGAATCTGTAAAGTGCTTCCTTTAACTGGAAAAAGGTGAAAGTTCGGTACTATCTTCAGTTTTAGGCATCCACTAGGGGTCCTGGGTCATATCCCCCTCGGGTCAGGGGGCGACTACTGTAACAAACTATAGCAGTAAGTCTGATGAAACCCAAGTTGTGTTAGTTTCCTCTTTCTGCCACAATGAATTACCACAGATGCAGGGGCTCAAACAGCACTCCTTTATCTCACAGTCCTGGAGGTCAGAAGTCTGGGCAGGCTGGTTCTGGGTCTCACAGGCTGAAATAAAGATGTTGGCCTGCCTGGGTACCCTCATCTGGAGGCTCCGGGGGAGAATTGCTTCCAGTGTCCATCAAGGGGTTAGCAGAATTCAATTCTGTGTGCCTGTGGGCCCGAGGACCCTGTTTCTTTGCTGGCTGTTGGCTAGAAGTTGTTCTAGAGCAGTGATGGCGAACCTATGACACGCGTGTCAGAGGTGACACGCGAACTCATTTTTTTGGTTGATTTTTCTTTGTTAAATGGCATTTAAATATAAAAAATAAATATCAAAAATATAAGTCTTTGTTTTACTATGGTTGCAAATATCAAAAAATTTCTATATGTGACACGGCACCAGAGTTAAGTTAGAGTTTTTCAAAATGCTGACACGCCGAGCTCAAAAGGTTCGCCATCACTGTTCTAGAGGCCACCCGCATTCCTTGGTTGTGGCCCCCTCCATGTTCAAAGCCAGCCATGGCACTGCGAATCTTTCTTGTGCGTCTTATTCTGACGTCTGCTTTTAAGGTCTCACGTGATTAGAAATAACTAGAATAATCTTTGTATTTTTTAAGGTCAACTGATTAAGAACCTTAATTATATCTGCAGAGTCCCTGTCAACATGTAACGAACACATTCATGAGTGTAACACCAAGGGGCAAAGGCCACGGGGACTGGAATTTTGCTTAGCTAGCTTTAATTAAAATACAGATGTGGCTGGGCCTACCCAAGAGTTTCTGACTCAGTAGGTATGACCCAAGAATTTGCATTTCTAGGTTCCCAGGTGCTGCTGTCAGTCTAGGAACCACGCTGGGGTAAGGTGGGTACCAGGTTGGGTCAGAATGTTCTACATTTGGTCCACCTGAGTCCCTGGCTCGGGTCCTCCACAGCCTTATTCAGGAGGTGTTGATGGTTGGCTTTTTGCTGATTTTAAAAGGTTTTAGTGGCTGCACAAAGTAGTAGCTAAACTGAGGCCAGCTATGACTGTGGGACTTGGTGGGGGATAGAGGAGGGAGAGCCCCTTGTGGCCTGAGGGCTCCAGCTGGGCAGGACTGTGGCAGCTGGTTCTGCCTGTGTTTAGGACATCTGATGCTTCCAGAACCCTCCATAGCAGGGGCCTACAGGGAAGGTCTCTGAACCAGCAGCATCAGCAGCACCTGGGAACTTGACAGACCTGCACACTCATGGACCCATCCCGGACCTACCGAATCAGCAAGCTTTGTTCCAACAGGCCCTCCAGATGTTTCCACAGGCTCAAGTTCCAGGATACTAATCCACAGGATGAGAGACACAGCACCCATCCCTTTGGGGGTGGCACTTCTTATAGGAGGTTGCCTAAATTGCGTTGACTGAGAATTTCTGTGACAGGAAAGTGAAAAAATGTGTTGGAAAGTGTAAAGCTACCAACAATTATGATATTCTCATTGAAGTCACTTAGCACCACCTGGTGGTAGGTTTGGGTAAGACTGTGTAGTCAGTGAAGACTTGATTTCTTGTTTCCTTTTTTTTTTTTTTTAAAAAATCTTTACCAAGGATATGATTTTATTGATTTTTAGAGAAAGGAAGGGAGAGAAAGAAAGAGAGATAGAGGAAGGAAGAGAGAGAAACATCTGTCAGTTGCACCCTGTATGCGCCCTGACCAGGAATTGAACCCGCAACCTTTTGGTGCATGGGATGATGCTCCACCCAACTGAGCCACCCAGCCAAGGCCATTTCCTTTTTAAAAATGACCTTGGATCCAAAGGAGTCTGGGGGCCTAAGAGGACTGAGCAGGAGGTCACCCTTCAGCTGGGGTTCACTGTGAGGCACTGTCCTGGGTCCCTGTCTACCCCTGCTGTGCAAAGGCAAGCCCACAGCTGTGCTCGAACACTTACTCTTTCATTCAACCTTTACTGCCAAGCTCAGGAAGTTCAAGTTGCCGCATGGCACACACCTTCCGCCTGCCTTTGTCCACTGTCCACTTGGCTGCTTTCCTCCAAGAAGCCCTGGACTGGCTGTGGGCTGCAGTCTCTTCTCCTGTGGTCCTGTGGCTCCTGGCACCTGCCCCTTTGCTCATCACTTCTCTTTCTGGGAGTCCCTTTTCTCTTCAGGACCTGTCCCACTATCCCCTGGAAGCCTTCTCTGTCACCCTTTAGCACCAGAGGGCCTCTCTGTGTGCTCCGTGGTGCCCGGGGCATGTCTTTGTGACCGGGCTGCCTTCCCCACGGAACTGTGGGCTCCTAGACAGAGGGTCTGTGTCTAGTTCTCCGACAGCCAGGCTGGTGTTGGACAGCGCCCTACGCCTGTGCTGAGGTAGCTCACCCAGATACATCGCGTGAGCCTCCTTGGAGCTGGTGAAGGTGGGCCTCTTATTATTTTTCCTGAACACCCCTCCTACTGATGAATAGTTTAAATGATTGAGCTGTAAGGGCCACATAGATGTGGGTGTAAGTCCAGTTTTATAAACCTCGTCACTGGACTTTGGAATCTTGGTTTCTCAGGCAGAACCACGTGGAGCACCAGTGCCATTCATAGGTTGTGACTTATCCATGGAGCCTCCTGCCCTGGGCAGGCAGGTGGTCCTCCCACAGACTCTACCACAGGACAGCCACCAACCACCCACCAACTCATGAGATATAAGAAAGATCATGCTTGCCCTGGTGGTCCAAAGATTACAGATGACATTTTCCTAGTGAAAACACACTTGGAGGGGGGGGGGGGCGGGCTGATGGGGCTCACACCGAGTCCCCTGTGTCTTGTGTCTTCTGTAAGAGTAGGCTGATACTTGCCTGTCCATCTGTGGAAATGAGGAGTTTTCCCTGGGCCTGGGAGTGTGTGTGTGTGCGCATGAGTGTGCACAGTTTCTCAACAGCTGGGAGGAGGCTGAGGCAGCAGGGTCCTTAGTTCCTGAAAGTGTCTCAGCCCACACAGGTGGGTCTGAATCCTGCTGTGGTATCTGTGGGCAAGTCACTGCCTATGTGCCTCAGTTTCCTCATCTGTAAAGTGGGAATAACAACAGCCTAAGGCTGTGAGGCTGATGAGTTGATCCACATTAGAACTCACCAACACAGTCATTACTCTCTCACTCCAGGCTGGGGAACCCCTACCCAAAGGGAGCGATAGGTCTCTTCATACACAGTCTTTTCTTTTACTCTTTGTTCTGAACACTTCAAACAGATAAAAGTGAGAGGACAGTCTCAGGACCCCAGGTCTCCATCCTCCCGCCCATGCCCCCTGGTGGAATTCTGAAGCAGTCCCAACACCATGTCATCTTACCCAGCAACATCTCCACATACATGTCCAGCAGGCGGAGGTTATTTTTATAGAATGCAAGACCATTAACCCACCTTTAAAGTTAATAGTAATCCTATAATATCACTAAGTGTCCAGTGATGGATCACGTTTCCAAGGGTCTCATAATTTTTTAAACTGAGGTGATCTTTACATATAGTGTCACCATCTTCAGTGCACAGTATGCCTGTTTGACATGTGTATGCAGTAACCCACCCACAATCAAGATTTAGGACAGTTCCCTCACTCAAAATTCCCTCAGCTGTGGTCAACCCCTTCCCCACCTCCTGCTTGCCGCTAGCAACCACTGAATCTGTTTCTGGTTTTGTAAATGGCTCTTTGTACATTGTCAGAAGCTCTAAAAGTGAATATAAGGCCACTTTTTCTATTTTCCCACCTTAATTTTGACTTCCCTTGAATTAATATGTAAATAGTATTTCCCTGAAGTTATTTTATGTAGACACGAATGTGCACACACATGCAAACACACGTGCACACACGCACACACATTTTGGCTACCAAAACATATAATCAGGGGAAAGTTAAAGCACCATAGTGATTAAATAAGAACAAGGAAACACTTTCCCCCTGAATTATTTCAGTAAAATTGGCATCTTATCTGTTTAGTATCTGTTCTTTTTACTTATTTTTTGGCTATCAGATTTATGCCAACACATTAAAGTATGAAGATTATACTTTATTTGAGTTGTACATTTTATTCCATGGACAGCAGTCTTCTTATTTCCTGAGGTTGTCATCTTCAGACTGCCTTTGGGGGGCTACGTTGAGGGCTGACTTCCTTGGGTGCTGTGCAGGTGTGAGGAGAGGGAGCTCAGTTTTCACATTCCTCTTGGGCTTAAGGATTCCAAAATGATTCCATCGCTGATGAGAAATAAACAAAACTTGACACGCCGAGTCCAGATTTTCCCTGTCAAGTCTGGGTCTTAAGGGAGAGGATGGGATGGGTTTCCTTACAACTGTGTCTTTGCCCACAGACAGTGACCCTGGAACAAGCTATTAAAGACGCCCACGAGTGTTACGATGACGAGATTCAGCTTTATAATGAACAGATTGAAACCCTGAGGAAGGAGATTGAAGAGACTGAGAGGAGCCTGGAGAAGTCTTCCTATGACTGCCGGCAGCTGGTGGTCGCCCAGCAAACCCTGAAGAACGAGCTGCACCGCTATCATCGGATCATTGAGAACGAAGGCAACAGGTGTGGTCACAGAGGGACAGCCAGGGAGTGCCTCTCTCTCCATGCTGCTCACTCACTCATTCCACGGATCCTTGTTGAGTGCATTCTGTGTGCCAGCTCTAGGCAGTGGGCAGGTGGCAGGGAGTGAAACACAAAAATCCATGGTCTCATGGGCCTTGAATCCTAGTGGGGGTGGCAGATGATGAATGACTGTGTAACAGAGGGAGTATGACCTCTGACAAGTGCTGTGGAGAAGATTATAGCAGGGAAGAGGGGAATGGAGATGAGGCTGATGGTGGGAATGCTTCAAATTTTGAGTTGGGCAGTCAGAAAAGGCCTCATGGAGAAGGCTACTATTTGCTCCACGGGCCTCTGGGGACATAACTGTCTTAGCAGATGGAATGATCAGGAGTATTTAAGGAGATGCTGCAGGTGAGGTTCCTAGCACAGTGCCTGGTATCACAAGTACTTCGAGTGATTGGTGTTATTACTGCTACTGCCAGCATGATTTGTACCACCTGGTTGGGTCTGTAAGGTGGCCATCAATATGCTAGCTGGTCTTGTTTGTAATGGAGCTGTGACTTGAGCGCCACTCACTTCAAGCTGGGAAGTAAATCTCAGTCTGTCTCTATCTCATCTACATCTACACCTTTACCTGACCTAAATCTACATCTTCTATTCTACATCATCTATGTCCACACTTAAACCTACATCTACATTTATATCTGTATCTACACCATCTACATGTATGTGCACATCTACATTACCTACATCATCTACATCTCTACCTATATCATCTATATCTATGCCTACACTTAAACTTACATGTGCACAATCTACATACAGTATATATCATCTATACTTATACCTACATTTATTTTATCTACAACTACACACTACATTATCTACATCTGTATTATCTGTATCATCTATATCATCTACAATCACACCATCTAAGTCTATACTTATACCTACACCTACATCTACATTTACTGGTATATCATCTATATCCATACCTATATTTATATTATATACATTATATACATCTATACTTACACTTACAACTACATCAATATCATCTCTACCCACTCCTAACTTACCCCTACATCTATGTTATCTGTATCTTTATCTACAGCTACATCTACATCTATGGCTGTATGGATATTCATATCAAATTTTATCATCAGAAAGCAGATTGGAGACCACTGCTTCATATAAGGATTCTGATTCTCTATTTAGTTGTGATTCTTTGATTCATTCTTGCTGCTATTTGAGGTTTATTTATTTATTTTTTTAAAATATATTTTATTGATTTTTTACAGAGAAGAAGGGAGAGGGATAGAGAGTTAGAAACATTGATGAGAGAGATCGATCAGCTGCCTCCTGCACGCCCCCCACTGGGGATGTGCCCGCAACCAGGGTACATGCCCCCGACCGGAATCGAACCTGGGACCCTTGAGTCCGCAGGCCGACGCTCCATCCACTGAGCCAAACCGGTTCAGCATGCTATTTGAGGTTTAGATTGAATTAAAATAGAAGCGCCCAGAAGTATCCCACAAAGAGCAGTTCTTTCTTTTCTCTGGGTGCTCTGTCTTAGCAGCAATTACTTGAGTGTTTAACAGGGAAAGTAAGATTTTTTTCCTCTCGTTACGGTCAATGTATCATGCATAATTCCAAATTATATTTATGTCACAGTGAACATTTTATGCACACATTTATGAAAATAAGTCTTAATATACTAATTTCAAGTTGATAGAAATGTTATAAGCATTGAACAAGCAACTCCCGAATGCTTTTTACACAGATTCACCAGTTGCTTATGTTTTGTTATGTTTTGTCTCAACTGCTTTCTCTCTCTCTCTCTCTCTCTCTCTATATATATATATATATATATATATATATATATATTTCATATTATTTAAAAAATAACAAATTGGAGATATTAAACCCTGGTTACCCTAAATACTTCAGCCTGGGATGGGCATTGTTTTATTAAAAAACAAAACAACAACTGCCCAGCTGACATGGCTCAGTGATTGAGCATCGACTTATGAACCAGGACATCATGGTTCGATTCCCGGACAGGGCACATGCATGGATTGTGGGCTCGATCCCCAGTGTGAGGCATGCAGGAGGCACCCAATCAATGATTCTCTCTCGTCATTGGTGTTTCTATCTCTCCCTCTTTCTTCCTCTCTCAAATCAATAAAAATATATTAACAAAAACCCCCAAAACAACAACAAAAAAACCCCCTGTTCAACATAGTAGTGGCATTGTGAGATTATAAGCAATTCCCACTTTACAATGTTTCTGTGTTTCACAGTTTGTGACTTGAGCTCAAAGCAATGATTATTTCCTTTACATTCTCATCCAGTGTGCAAATGTTTATGTGGTTCGTGAGAAGTTTGATCTAGGGAACGCTTTTGTTATTTTTGCTCATAATTAGTGGGTCACTTTTACCCCCTGACCATCTGTGTGGCTTGATGAATTGGAGATGGTGACTACCTCTTTCTGGTCTTTCTGCCAGGCTGAGCTCCACCCTCTTTGAAGTGCCTGTCACTCTATTCCCCACGGGCCGTGGAGCCTCTCTCAGCCCTCGACCCAGCGGGAAAGGTAATGCTCCCCAACCCTGACTTCTGTTGTCTTCTGCCCTCAAAAAAATGGAAAAAATTAAGTGGCTTTATTCTTGAACTTAACATTCACACTTCCTTCCAATCTATCAGGAAATTAAACTCTTTTAGGGGAGGTCTCCTTCCCTCCCCCTCTGATGCACTCCCACAGGTGCTAAGGGACTGAGCCAGAAAGGTCACAGGAGAAAAATCAGACAGGGGGATAGACCACTTTGGAGACATATTTAATGGGGCATACAATTCAATATTCTGAGGATTGAATGGCACCCTTCCCTCCCTAATTAAATGAACTATTCTATACAAAAGTGTCTGGAGCAGAGAACATGCTCAATTATTGCTCATTTTTTCTTCTCTTCACAACTGAGGAGAAGTAGATTGGCTGGCAGGCATGGCTTCTGCCTTCACATTCGGTCCTTTGGGGAAGGTTTCTAGCGCCTGTGAGAGGTCACCTCTCAGCTAACCCTCCCCCGTCCTGGACAAGCAAACAGAGTTTTGGGAGAAGAGAAGATAGTAACAACGCATCCCCTTACTTGGAGTGCCTTCAAACCCCCGTGTCTCGGACAGCTTAGAGGGGTTTGTGGAAATGGGGTTCTGGGGTCAGAACACTGTTGGAAGGGGCAGCAGGTCCCAGTCACCAAACACCCAGGGCCAGCTCCACGGCTGTGGCCCATGCACGAGGGACCCTGTACTGCGCTTATGCTCTGCTATCAGTGTCTTGACATTCTTTTTCTGTTTGTTCTTTTTTTTTTTTCTCACCCAAGGATATTTTTCCATTGATTTTTAGGGACAGTAGAAGGGAGGGGAAGAGGCAGAGAGAGAAACATTGATGTGAGAGAGACACATCGATTGGTTGCTTCCCACCTACAACTGAGGTACGTGCCCTTGACCAGAATCAAACCGGGACCCTTCCTCTGGCTGACGCTCTATCCATTGAGCCAAACCCGCTAGGGCTCTACATTCTTAATCATGTTGCACATGGGGAACTGCCGTTTTCTTTTGCACTGGGCTCTGAAACTCTGTAACCCCCTTCTTGCATATCTGCTCCCCACTGGGTTCCTTTGACATGCCCCTCTCTGCCTCCCCTCCTTCCTTATGGCTCCGTGGCCTTTCCTGGCACTCTGCTCTTACACCGTGGGTCATGCTAGATGCCCTTGCTTAGCCCTCTGGTTAACAGAGGGAGGGGATGCAAAAGTCCTTTGGGATGAAAAGGTTAAAAAAATCACCATGTGAGTGAAGCAGAAAAGCCTCACGGATGAGGCAGGGTTATATTTTGTGTGTTTTCTTGAAGTTTTAGTTTTTCCTTTTAGCTAGTCTGAAGAAATAAATATGGCCTCGGGAACAGGGGATTCCTGTGAGTTCTGAGTTTAATTAGCATCGCTTCCCCTTTACCCAGCAGGAAGGGGATGCTGATCAAAGGGTGGTCATGTTTATTTAGCTTGGGATGCACGTGCAACAAGGGAGCAACCTTGTGGAGTCATACGATTCTTATGCCTGAAGCCACTCTGCCCATGTCAGAGGCCCAAGCAGCGCTGCCCACTCTCCTTTGGGGAAGTCCAAGGTGGGAATGACTTTGCGGAATGGATTTCCTTCATCTAGTCTATGGATCCAAGTAGCTGCTATGAGCTCAGCAGGTGGGACAGGAGGTGTTGCTCCTATCAAGTGTTATTGCAATAGAATTGTGCATCTCAGTAAGTTGTACCCAGTGGGATGGGAACTGTGAGAGTCAGAATAGCAGTGTCTTCCCTCTGCAAGCCCAGAGGGGTCAAGTGACTTGTATAAAGTTGTGCCATTGGAGGGTCCTTAACATGGGCCATGGATGCTGCAGATCTAGACCTCTTTCCCCGTTGCTTTGCCCCATAAATAGTAAACCCACCCCAGCGCTAGGCATTGGTCTCTAAAACAGATAGCATAATTTCCAATGAATGCATTTTCTCCCTCTTTCATTGACAGTTATATTTGATTTGTTGCCCATTTACTTTTTAATTTTGTTTTTAAGATTTTGCCAGAGCTGTGCAGGATATAACACAGCAAACCAAGACAAAAAGGCCTCCTAAGACCATTCCAAGGAAAAGGAGATTATAGCTAAGACAGAGAGATGAAAA
>NW_005871090.1:7366751-7375844 GCF_000147115.1 Myotis lucifugus | reverse complement strand
GGGCCACTGTAGGGCCGTGCTTTGATGGGTAGAACAAATGATAAAGAGTAGGGGTTCCTGTTTGGATTAGACCTTAGTTGGCCTGTCTGGCATTGCCATCGAAGCCTAATTAAAAAGGTTTGTTTTGCTTGCACCTTGTTTGTCTGATTAACAGGGGCCTTGGGAATGTAGGTGCCTCAGCCACACGGAGGACACACTCTGTTAAATGGCCACCACACCGTGGTTGTTTAGGAGAGAGATGCCCTTCGTTGTGGTGCTTTGAGACTCGGTAGAGTGTCCAGATTTCACACGGGAAATGCTGGTTGATGGCCTTGGCTCATTTCCACTGCATTTCAAGCACATGCACAAGCTCACATGGAGGAGTGTTTTGTTAGAGTAAAATGATTAAAGGTATCTGTCTTAGTTTGGGTTCCCCCAGAAGCTGATCCCAAAGCAAGGCTTTAAATGTAGTTTCTTTCTTTCTTCTTCTTTTTTTTTAATAATTAAAATTTTTTAATTGATTATTTTTTAGAGAGAGAGAAAGAGAAACATTGATGTGAGAGAGAAACATCCATTGGTTGCCTCTACACCCACCCTGACTGGGGACCGAACCCACAGCCTGGGTATGTGCCCTGACCAAGAATCAAACCTACCACCTTTTGGTTTATGGGCTAACGTTCCAAACAACCAAGTCACGTGGGCCACGGCTGAATGTAGTGTCTTAGGGATGTGATCTCAGGAAACACCAGTAGGGCAGTGGGGAGAGAAACAGGCAAAGAGGCAGCCAGTAAGAGGTGTGCTGCCAGGCAGGTTAGCACTGTGGGCAGCTGGAGCTCAATCCCTCCTCCCCCACACCCTGAGGGACTCTGGGAGATGGACTAGAACAGCAGTTCTCAACCTGTGGGTCGAGACCCCTTTGGCGGTTGAACTACCCTTTCACAGGGGTCGCCTAAGACCACCCTGCATATCAGATATTTACATTACGATTCATAACAGTAGCAACATTGCAGTTATGAAGTAGCAACGAAAATAATTTTATGATTGGGTCACAACATGAGGAACTGTATTTAAAGGGCCACAAGGTTGAGAACCACTGGACTAGAACATGTGCCACAGAGTTATCCTGCCTTAGGGGCGAGGTAGCAGGGTTTTCATCCACCACCTCCTATCAGCCAGTGGGGAGGGCTGCTCCTGGGGCATTAACATGGAAGTACATGGAAATGGTAAAGGTCATGGGGATATAAGTGGGACACCAGTGGTGTCTGCCGTGGGTCAGGTTTCAAAAAGCCAAATCAAATGTCACCTCATAGTTCCTTGTTTAGGAGTTAATTCGTCCAACAAGCATTTGTTGAGTGTATACTATGTGCCAGAACAGTGTGCTATGCTGACAAGGGGAGGCTTGCAGATTTATTAATAGTCACTGTAGTATAATAAGCTGTAACATACCTGTGTGTGCATGATCTTGTGCACACATGCACACATACATGCACATGTATACACAGGTACCTACTTTTAACTAGAAACTTCACAGAAATTTTTATGTTGCCTCTAGGCATCTATTTTTCTCCTAACAGTCCCAAAGTGATTTTTTATTTGTACTGATTAAGAAAGTACCCCTTCCCTGTGTAGGTGCTCCAAAATACAAAATACAGAGCAAACATGCTCACACGGATTAGCACATCTGCCTGAACAAAAGCATCTGGCAAGACAACCACAATTTTACAAGAAAATTGATGGAGTCATAAGTTACATTCTCTTATTTCCTTGTTATGGATAATAGAATATTAAATGGAGTCAGCTTTCTATTTAGAGCTTTAAAAAACCTTGTTCTGAATTTATTTGAGGTTTTGATTTCAATAAAGAAAAGTGCTTTTGTGTTGTTCGTTCTAAAATATGAATGGAGAACCTACTCCATTGCACAGTTTAAAAATATTTATGATTTAAAAGCTTAAGATAGAATGATGGAAACCATTAGCTAGTGCCCAGAATGTACTAGGAATTTGGGCCAGTATAGGTTTTATGTAGCATAAACCACTGCAAACCTTTTTGTTTTTTTAATGAAGTCTTTTTTTTTTGGACTAAGTGTTCAGTTAATATTCTTATTTTAAAAGGCAAGGGTATCTTTTTGGGAAGAAAGGTCATTTTTATATTCAATTGATAATAAAAAATGGATGCCCGGCCAGTGTAGCTCACGGGTTAGAGCATTGGCCTTCCCACCAAAGGGTCTCGAGTTCGATTTCCCATCAAGAGGGAGAAGGGACCTGCTCCATCCTGCTTGTCCCCATCGCCCCAGCAGCACTTCGTCACCCTGGCGGGACAGCACTTCCTGCAGCAGCTGCTGGATTCAGTTTTCAGTTTTTCCAACATTTGCAGAACCATGATCACCTCCGCCGATGATCACCAGCCAGTTGAGTCCCTCCACAGAGGTCTGGGCCTTCCAGGGGCCTGCCATGTGCACTCACTCTGCACCCATGGGCAGGGAGGGCGAGTCAGGCGCGTGGTGCCACTCCCCAGCAAGCCCCTGGCTCCTGCCCGTGTTAGACTGCGTGGTCCTTGTGATAGTTGAATTCTCTTTTGCCTTCCTAATTAAGCAGTTAATATTTCTTTATATGACTCAGATGAGGGTGCTTTATATTCAGTTCTCTCTGTTAACATCCCTGCTGGAGTTTCTGTCTCCCAAGAAGGGGCACGAGACAGGAAAGGGAGGCGCCAACACAGGCAGCATTAACCTGCTGCCACCGCTGTGGGCAACTGGGGTTCCATCCCCCCTGGGGACTGAAGAGACCAGGTAGCACATCTTCAAATGGCCTCAACGGGAGGCCAGGAAGCTGGGATCTTTCTGCACCAGCTCCCTTCCTTCCTCAGGTGAGGTGGCCCTGGGGCATTGATCCCCTGTCACTTCTGCCTGTGGCACACCAGGTCTGGCGCATCTCTGCAGCCAGAGAACACCTGGTAGGGAGAGAGCTCCTTGGCATGTACAACACTGTCTATAGGTGACCTCTGGGGTGGGCCGAGGAGATAGCTAGAGGGCAGAGGTTGGCAAGCGTTTTCTATAAAAGGCCCAATTACAGGCTGTACAGCCTCCATTATAACTACTCAACTCTGCCATTGTAGCGTGGAAACAGCCACAGTCAATAAAAAATAGGCATGGTTATTTCCAATAAAACTAATTCCCAAAGCAGGCAGCGTGCTGGGTTGGGCCCCTGGGCTGTAGTTTGCTGACCCCTGATATAGGGCATGCACCAGCAGGGTCTAATGCAAAATTCAGGTTACATAACAGGAGACACTGCTAACTTGGCATCTCTTCTTTCTTTCCTCTTTCATGTTGCAAAATTCCACTGAGGTTTCTCCTAAAATTATTGTATCATAGGTTTGTAGTTGGGATGTTGCTGGTGAATGAAATCACTTCACACTCATATAGCACTTGGCGCATTGATAATGAAGGACATCATTCAGATGCCTTGATTAGTGTAAATGCTTGACTCCAACTTCTCATGCCACAAACCCCAAATTGACTTAAGTTTTATTAAAAGAAATAGGGCTTTTGAAATGAGATGTATATTTTCCAAGAAGGTATATCCTTGGCCAATAACTTCACTGTGCCGGTGCAATTACTAGTCACAACTGCCCCTTCACCTACATGCTTGTGTCCTTATGACCAGAAGCTTACCAGGTGGCTTATCTGTCACCTGTGGTTGGTCAGTGGTTCCAGGACTGGGGCCAAAAGAGAAAAAAAACAGGTTGCAGTGTCTGCCTTTTGTCTAGCTTGGGGCAGCCCATTGGGTGTCCTCTTTGGTGTAGAGGGACATCTTTGAGCGTGCTATGAGATGGGACAACCCACCCTGGGATGGTAAGGATGGGTTGGCCTGAAGCCTCCGTGGTGGAAATAGGTGATGGTTAACATTAGACCTAGGGAATTCCCAGCCTCATTTGGCTGTTCTGGCATCTCAAATTCTGTGAACTGAGATCTCTAATTGTCCCCATTCCACCCCAAACTATGCAGGACTGAACATTAGGAATTTAGAAAGACAGAGTCTTCATCTTTGGGCCAATTGCATTTCTTACGGTCAGTTCATTCTGTTCCCAGGTTCACACACAGTGAGTCTCTTCTAAGTTTTAAGAGAAAAATGAAGCTGACAGGCTGGCTTGGAAAACTTGCCTCAGATCAGACCTCAATTCCTGGTCCCTTGTAAATCCAAAACCAAATTCCATCACATTTTTTTGAACCCAAGGGAAGGGATTCTTGGCAATGAAATGCACAAGAGACTATTGGAAGAACTCAAGTACTAAGTTGATTAATTTGCAATGCAAAGAGAGGGGCCATCTTTCCTGAAGATGCCATGCTAGTACTCTTTATGCTGATTACCCTTCTGGTGTTATTGTCCTTGGGACGCCAAATAAAGCATCAGGAGGCTGTGGGTGGGCATAGAATTAGACCATTGGCAGGAGAATGGTGCTTCAAGGCACTGTCTTCGGATGGCTTCCCCAGTGCATTGGGTTCTCTCCTCAACAGACTTCAGCTCTTCAGAGACTGGAATTCCCCTTTACACCGGTCTCTGTGTTTCCCTATGGCCAAACAACGCCGGATACTGTCTGCCTGCATTCACCCCCCAGTCTCCATTTTCCTAACTCCCATGAGCTGAGAGCAGGCTCCTCCTAGCACCCTTTTTGTTGACAGAGAACCACCCAGCTGGCTACAATCAAATCACCTTCGCTGGCCCAGGACACATTCTGTGCTGATGTTACTTCAAACTCCCAGAATTTTTAGAACCTCTTGTTTTCTCCCCCAAACTCTGTTTCTATTCGTGGCTTTTTGATTTTTAGAAATTTCTATCAAATTAAACTTTTTGTATCCAAGAACTTACATTAGCTGTGAGGGTACCAGTTCCCCTAATTCAGCATTTTTCTCTCGAAATATAAAATGCTTGCCTATGTTTCCTAAAGGTTTTGTAGTGTGTGGTTTTCATGTGATCACTCCAACTAATGAAGGCATAGATCACACGAAAACCACTGCTATTAATTTATGTGACAGTAACAATAACATGTAGTGGCAACTCTGTAAGAATTATGTTTGTTAACTTAATCTTTTAGAAATCAATCTTTGAACTTAAGTATTGAAAAGGAGTTTGTCACAAGATTGGACTTTGGACCGTAACACCTTTCAATGTCTGCTTTTAGCCATAGGCTCTCTTAAGATTTTGCTAATTGGGTATGGTAAGTATTATATCACAGGACACATTTGAAAATTGTTTTTACAATGAAATATAAATATATTAACACTTTATCAACGATTAAGATTTGCCAGAATAGCATGTGGTCACATGGGCTACCGCTAGTTTATAATACTGTTCATGGTACAATCCACGCAGAGGGGTTGCCATGTAAATCAGTACTTAGGAATATGTTTTAAGGGCGCGTCAAACTCTTTTTGTGGGAGAGTCTCTAATACTTATCAACCATCTGTTACTTGTCCCAGGTGCTTACATTTAGGCAGGGTTAGTGACCAGTACTGGCCGATGCTCTGTAGCTGAAGTGACCTGTGTGTCTCCGTTAGGCTGAACATAAAAAAGTGGGTAAGAGTCCTCCACAGGTTCTCTTCTGCATGGATTGTAGCCACCGGTGTTATGATTGCAAACCATAAGATTGAAGATTGAAGCAGCCTGAATCTCTGAGCCACTGCATGGGCGTCTATGGCGTTGGGGAGTCACTGAATCCTAAGTAGGATTTGTGTAAATAAAAAATAAAGCTTCATTGTGTTAAACCACCGAGATTCTTGGGCTGTTCGTTACTACAGTACAACGTAGTTTGGCCTGATAAATATATTCTAGAATAGATCTTGACCATGACCCATGACCCACAATGAGAAATGCATTTTATATTGTGAGCCACTTCATACACTTAGACACATGCACACATCCCTGAAAAATACATTTCAGAAAGCAATGCTTATCATTAATATGCATGGTCTATTTCACTCTATTACAAAATGGTGGTCTCGTCTTCCTAAATTTACTTTATGGCCAGCTACTGGGATGTAACCTGAGTACTGTATTAAAAATGCTGCTGTAGGTGTTTGATTTATTTGTGTATGATTGATTTGCTAATTATAAATCTTTCATGTATATTAATGAGAGCAGGCATTTTAGATCTCTCTTTGGTAACATTTTATTATCTGCTTCTAGAATGGCTGGCAGTGTTTTTATGTAATGCATATCACATCCCACAATTTCTGGAAAGTAATGTTTTCTTGTTAAGTTTCCTAATTTACATGACTTTTTAAATTTGTTTAGAATATTTTGTAATAGGGAGCAACAATGTTATCCTGATTAATCATGATTTATCAACTTATTTTCATTAAAAAAATAAATGAATAAATGTCTCTTCCATTAGGATCAGGGATATCATAAAAACTTCACTAGCTAGACATATTTTAGTGTTAATACTGGTGCAAAAAATGAAATAGAGACCAAATATTTTTATATAGCACTATATATTTTTATATACTGTATACTCATATCAAAACTTGCCATTTTTATTAAGAAGCTGATAAGTTACTCTCTAATTTCATAAATTATACCACAACTGTGAAAATATGGACACTATTTTATATTTTTGCTGCCATATAAGACATTTAATGTTTATACAGAGAGCTGCAAAATTACAGAGGTGATACAATGGGAATCAATGAACATTTTCACCTGAATTTCCACTGGCTTTTCTCTTCAGCCAGTATCACCTTGATATTCTCTGAATATTCTTTTAAAGATGAACATGGTGTCTATTTCTCCAATAAATATGCATACACACATTTTAGGTATATGTGTGTATATACATTTATACAAATGTATATATATACATATATACACATGTGTATAGTCTACATATGTATATATATATTTCTGTGTGCACTTATACACACATAATGTCCTTTGGTTTATTTTCAGACAGTTAATGGGAAATGAATTTTTGATGATTCCATTTATTTTTTTCTTAAAATCTAAACTGGTTTAAAAAGACCTTCGCAACAAGTAATAAATTTCTTTTAAAAATCATAAATTTTGTTACATTTTAAAGCATTAAATAGAGAAGGTCATATGGTGTTAGAGAAGACAAATTCATGCCAACATGGGGAAAAAAGAAAGAAAATGGGTTTTCCAGACTTCTTTCTTAAAGTTGTAACCTTCAGGGAATGGAAACTGGTGCTCTGGTGTTTGAGGAAGGGAACTCCAGGCTTAGCTATGTACCCGCAGGGGAAGGGAGAAATGTAGCCAGAGTAGTTGATCAGTTCTTGGGAATCAACTCAAACAAATGAGTCATTTCTTGGGAATGTGTGGGCATTGGGAATGGGGATGAGGAGTCCATCTTTGAGTAGGAAAACAGGTCAGAAAGCATTACTATTTGGTAATGAGATGGTGTGGTGTCTTTTGGGGTAGACAGGGGAGAAGAATGTATCCGCTTTAGATGACCTGTTAAACACCATCATGGACTACTTAGTTGCCAAGATGGTACCTGTGCTTTCCCTACTAAGGGCTTCTCTTGCTCCCTTCAGGCTCAAGTTGCAGGGGATGAGTTGGCATTCCCCACTTTGGCAGAAAAGGCTCCATACAAATGAAGGTCCATGTGAAATGGCTGCTCACATCTTCAGACATGCCCACTTCACCCTCCATACACCTGTGCCTGAACAGAGGCCATTGCCCTAACACATCAAAGAAATCACAACGTGAAGGAGTAAGATATTGCCTGCCAAACACATGTTTTGGAACTCAAAGCCCAAGTTCATACGTGCAAAGCTGTAAAAAATACTCACCTGGCCTCTTGCTTCCATCAGATTAAGAAGTTCCCAAATGAATTAGGAAAGGGAATGTTCCTGGGTTAAAAACTACTATGGTGTGTTGCCAGACCTGCCTTGCATTTTCCCCTTTTGGATAGTTATGTGAGAAACCCCAGAAAGTTGGGGCTGAAATGAATTCTTTGGAAACTGAGAGTAATTTGGACTTCTCTAGAATATTTTACCGTAACTCAGAGCAATAGCTGGTGAAAGGACAGCCACGCTACTTAGGTTTTATATTTGTCATGCTGGCTGAGTAGGAAAAGTTATGGTGTTGGTATTGGTGGTAAGATTTCCAATGCCCATGCTGTTTTACTCTCCCCCCTCCAGTAATTACAGTTCTCATGGATGGCATCTTTCAAATCATGCCACCTTCAACTATGTCATTGAAAAATCGTGCTCAGTTCATTTTTTTTTATCTAACAGGTCAGTTGAGACCATGAATAAACATTCTTGGAGTCACTGTGTGTAGCTTTTGACATGCATTCTCTTCTCAGATCTGAAAAAAATTGAGGGGAAAGTTGTCCAAGTTTTCCTTTGCACGATATCACCTATTTGAGTGACACAAATAAAGAACCTAGAGTCACAAATAGAACGTAGATGTTGGTGGGAACACTGTATTTGGGGCATAGAATAAAAAAGATTATTTCCATTGTAAAGAAAATAATCATTGACAGTGAACGAAGCTTCAGATCAAGAAGTTGGAATTGCTAGGTGCCTGACAAAGAATGGAGCAAGGACAGAGAGGCAGAGATAGGAGAGGGAGGGAGGCGCCGGAGCCAGGGTGCAGCACTAGTTCTTGTGCAGGATGCTTTTCAGGCTTCTCTCCACAGCTTCATCCAGCTCTTCCTCTAGCTCCTCCTTCTTGGACATGGCCAGCTTGGACTGGTAATCCCTCACGACCTGGTCAATGTAAGGGGCACTCTGCGTGCCATGCAGCATCAGGGTCCACTCCTTCAACACCCCCTTCTGAGGTGCGCTCCCGACGAACCCCAGCTCCAGGGTCCAGGTTCCTCGGGCGTCTTCCCCCCAAGTGTGGGTGGTCATGAAAGGCCACTTGTCAAAGCCCACCTTGGAGTCATCTATCCCTTGGACGCCGGCTCAGCAAAATGGACTTGGTGCCCATAGGGGAAGTCATGTTGATGTTCAGGTCTCCTCTCCTGGTTGCATTGACTGTGATGACAGCTTGGACGTGCTCAAGGTAGCGGACGAAATTTTCCTTCCCTTCACACGCATCGGTGGTGAGGGTCAGCACCAACTTGCCAGTGGATGGTATTTTCCTGAGG
>NW_005871090.1:7346256-7366651 GCF_000147115.1 Myotis lucifugus | reverse complement strand
TTCCGACCTGAGTTGTATGAGCATGAGTAAGTTACCTATTCTCTCTGAACCTTCTGTGGGGAAAGGGAATGTGGCAGATATGTTGATGCCTTTCCCATTTCTCCTAAGTCACCTCCCAGTTCCTCTTCAGCTGTGGCTCCCATGTACCCTGACTGCTTCCTACCTCAGGTATCAGCATCTCCCAGCATCTCTCCTGGAGCTTTTCCATGTTCTGTGGGAGTTTTCTCAGGAGAGCCTACTAGTGACAGGGATTTAATTCCTCGGGGACAATCCTCTACCAGAGACTGACAGAAGGTGGTGAATAAATATACCCTAACTTCTTCATTCTTCAGTGAGACAACTCAGTGTCTCCAGTGGGACTGAGCCTAGTTGCCAACAGTGGACAACTAGTTGCTCATCAATGTACTCTTTATTGGCTTTTATTCCTCTTCCCTGTCTCACATCTCCACTTCCCCACTTGTATTTCCTGGAATCAAATTGTTAGCACCCAAGTCCCATCTCAGGCTCTACTTTTGGGACAACACAAACTGAGACAGGAGCTCATAATGCCTTTCTTTTAAAGTGCTAAGTTCCTTATTATTGCTAATGTTAGTGTTATTAATATAATAAAAAAGCTGAAATTGAGTTAATTAGTCCTAGTGAAGAACAGTCCTTTGAAAGATCAGAGAAATTTGGCAATCTCTTTGATCATAGAGTTAGAATCGAAAGAAGGGTCAATCTCAGCATTTCAGCTATCTTTCCATCAAGGTTGAGAATTGCTAAAATAGAGGTTCAGAGAGGTTAAAGTATTGTCCAATTTGGTGGAATTAAGATTTGAATGCAGGTCTGGGTAACTGACTACAGAAGCTGCAGGTCCTTTTCCAGGACCAAAAGGGAATGGAGGGGAGGACGTATTGTGAGAGGGTTCTGACTCTGACCAGGCTCAGGTCACCAACAGAAATAAGGCTGGGGTGGGATGGGATGGTTAGAGATGGATTTACCACCATTGAAATGCCATTATCCCAGAGGTTTACCCTCATAATGGAATATGACACAGCGATGGGAGTGAATGAGATATTACTGCACATAATAACTTGGATTGATCTCACAAACATAATGTTTAGTAAAAGAAACTGGATACCAAAGTGTCCATGCAACGTGATTTAGTCAGAGAAAGCCCAAGAACTGTAAAGCTAATCTTTGGGGGCAGGAATGAAAACAATGGCTGTCCAGGGATGTGGGGATTAACTGGAAGGGGGGATGAGGAATCTTTCTGGGGTAATGGAATGTTCCAGTGTTTGATTAGATGGTGGTTACTCAGATATATACACTTATCAAAACTCAAATAACACACTTAAGTTCTGTGCATTTCATTGTATGTACACAAAACCTTCATTAAAAATAACAATTATAAAAACTTCTATTTCTAGTTTACTGATGGACCAATGAGGAAAGGAATTAAATAAAGAGGACCCTATTGTCCAATCCTCTTGCCATAATGAGAAGTAGGTTCATGTGACCAGCGCAGTGCTTTCTGGGTAAGGAACTTCTCACTTAAATCCTTTCATGTCTATCCACATCACTTGGAATAAAATCAAATGCTTACCTTGTCCCACAAGTAGAATGAATAAATTAATTGTATTACAGTCTCACAAAGAAACATTATTCAACAATGAGAATAAATGAGCTACAAGTACACACTACACATGCTTGAATTTCATAACATAATTCTGAGCAAAACAATCTAGACACAAAGGAGAACACCATGTATTATTCCATTTATATTAAGTATGAACTAGGCAAAGTAATCTATGGAGTTAGAAGAATAGTGGGGAGATTATGGTGGAAGAGGATCAGGATTTTCTGGGATATTGGTTGTGTTCTGTTCTTTGATCTGGGAGGTGGTTACACTTGTTGGTTTTTGCAATGAAAAATAATGGCATAAGGCACCCAAAAAGTTAATGCTCACACCTAAAAATATGGGTTCTGAGTCACACAGCTGTGTTCTATGTAAATGCTCCCTCTCCCCAGGAGTTGTGCATTGCTATAGTTCTCTCTGAAAGCGAGTTGTCCCTAAGTCAAATCCAGCACATCTCCCTGACAGAGAGGGAATCTGATATTGTCGCTAATGCCATGGCACCATCTCTGGGACATTTCCACATGCAGCAGAAGAACCATGGCACCCACTTACTCAGGGTCCTGCACGGAGCCGCCCACACAGTGGAATCTCTCCGGCACCGTTTTCCAGTCTTTAGCCATCTTCACCATGGCGCCTGCGTCAAGGACCCCGTAGCCAAAGAGGTGATTAAACTCCAGGCCGACCCCATTCCGCCGCCACTGATGAACCTCATCATGAAGCTGGTTTCGTTTGGAGGTGAGCACAGTCAGATGCTGCATGTCTCTCCAGGTGAGACCCAGACTGGATGCCGGAAGCCGTTGGGAAACAAGAGAAAAGGGGAGGGCGAGAGAGGAAGAAAGACACAATGACTAAGACAGGACAAAAACCCCTTGCAAGATTTTGGAATATCTATGAACCCCAAGTCAAGGGAGAATTCCCATGCACTATTTAGAACCATTTTATATTCGTCAATTAAAAAAAACACCACACTTGTCTTTCTTACTTAAATGCATCTCAAATGTGCATTCTAACACACACACTGGAATGGCTAAAATGATAAGACTGACAATACTAAGTATCGACAAAGATGTGGAGCAGCTGGAACTCATGTACTTTGCTGATAGGAGTTTAAATTATTGCAACCACTTTAGAAAACTTTATCCATATACTTAAGCTATGGCCCAGAATTTCCATCCTTAGGTATGTATCCAACAAAAATGTGTGTATACATTCACCAGACATATGTACAAGAATGTTCACAGGCCCAAACTGTGAAGATCTCAAATGTCCATCCAGAGTAAAATGAATAGACTAGTTGAGGTGTATTTATAGATTGTGGAATACTTTAAAGCAACAAGAATGACTGATCTATAACTACTCCGAATAATATGGATGAATCTCACAAATAGAATGTTAACCTATGGAAGCTACACACTGAGGAGAACATGTTGTATTATTCCACTTGCTTAAAGTATAAAGACAGGCAACATTAATCTATGCTGTTAGAAGTCACATCTTGATTGGGGAGGGGACATAAAGGGCTTCTGGGTGCTGGCAGTGCTGTTTCTTGATCTGGGTGTTGGCTACATGTGTATGTTTCATTTGTGAAAATGAAGCTATCAGTTCTTCAAGGACAGATACAATGTCTTCGGCACATTTTTATCCTCAGTATCCAGGTCACAGGACACAGAACTGCCATTGGCATGCTGTCCAGAGAATAAACAAGTCTACTTGAAAATGCTATTGGTTTTGGAAATTAGTGTCTGATGTTACTCAGTGTTTGTGTTTTTTAAACTGCAAGTCATGACCTATTTGTGGCTAGGAAATCAACTTATTGCACATGTTGCCTCACTGGGATGCACATAACAATCTTCTGGTGGGGAATTTAAAATCCCACTGCTCAGGCCACACCTCAGACCAATTAAATCAGGCTCTGCAGGAGTGGGACCCAGGTATTGTAAATCGTTAACATTTCCCCAGTCATTCCAATAGGTAGTTAAATTTAAGAACTAATGATTTAATGGATAGGACTATTGTTAAAAAATGAATGGCATAGAATAGAAAAGAAGAACAGTATACATTTCATATAATATGGAAAACTATTTTTTTTTTCCATGGAACTTTTAGTGTGTGTGTGTGTTGAGTAACAATGAAAAAATTATTTCTCACTGAGAGTCATGGTCAAAAAAGTTGGAAAATCCGTGCACTATGGTTCTCTTCAGAAGTCAAATAATTCAAAGGACTAGGAACAACAGAACTCATTTGATAAACTTTTAACACATGTAGTGTTCATTGTTTCAAAGATTTGAATCAGAATCAAAAGATACTAATTGCTGGGGTCCAATCCCAGCAGGTCCAGGGGTCCCCAAAGGTGTGGACGGAGTCGGCGAAGAAGGAATGACACGAAGACAGCCTTCAGTTGGTCAGCAGCCTAGTCAGGACCTATAGCCAGGATCTCCAGCCAAAGTTCTGGTCGGAGTTCTGGTCAGGAACTGATGAGGATCTGACGTTTATTGTCTTATTACATCCGTATTTATACCAGCCGATTTCAATCCTGTAAGGTGTTTCTCATCTCCATTCCAGGGAGTAAAGACCATGTAGCTTAATTACCCGCCTGGCACCCAATTAAGGGGTTGTATCCCCTCCCTAACCTCAGGGAAAGATCCCCACCTGGGGAAACAACCTTTCTCGGAGAGGTGACCTTGGTTAAAACACATGGCGCTAAAGGGAGCAAACATATTAACTAGGATGGACCGGCCTCCGGCAACTAATGATTCATATGCTCTTGAAATGTAGATCTTTAGCTTTTAAGGAGAAAGTTGCAAGGAAGGTCAATGGTTATTTGAGAAAATTAAGAACATATCTTGGACATATGATCCCCAGGACGCAGGTAAAGGTGTGAAACTTCCCGAAGTTGATTATGACCAAAAGTTCAGTGTTTTACCAGAATGGGATTCTGAATTCATTAAACCCAGAAAGGTTTACGGTTGATAAGTGAAGGATCTGGTGATTTTTGAGGTGACCTGAGGGCTTGGCAGGTGGAGTATCTCTTATCTTTGCTAGGGGTCTGCCACAAAATGTGCTACGCTTCCTGATATTCGGAGAAGGACCCCCTCGGCGTTTCTCCAGGGACTTATTTTCAGGAGAAGATGAGAGGGAGGATGTGTCAGAACAAGGATCTTACTTCTGAAATAAACCAGAACATAGTACACATTCCAATGTAACTGAGTTTTTTTGGCCAGCCATTTGCATATGTCAGAAAAATAAAACTGCATCCTTTGTAGTTCTCTCTTTTGAGCAGTTTCAGAATTAACAGAATACCCTGTTGTGTAAAGCAGTATTTTATCTTCTTTTAGTTTTAATCCTATCACAGCAGCTCAAGCATTTTAGGTAATACCTATTAAATAATAAAAAATAAATTTACAGAGTTTCTACAATATAAAGATCACTGTGGTATAGGACAAGTAATGTGACCTGTTCTTCCCTGGTCTTAAATATTTTATATAACAGTTGGGAAAATAAGACACATATGTAGAAAAGTACAGCACAGTGAAGTGACTCCATGAATGTCTATTCAGTGTCCACCATGTCCAGGCACTGTGCTGGTTCTGGACACATTGTAGGAAGGTCCAAGCCTCAATATTTAAAAAAGGACAAAACCACAATGAGAGATATCACATCTGTTAGAATGGTTATTATAAAAAAGACTAGAGGCCCGATGCATGAAATTCGTGCAGAGTAAGCCTTTCCGGCTGCTGGCACCTGGCTTCCCTCTGGCACCTGGGACCTGAGCTTCCCTTGCAGCCCCAGCTTCGTGCTTCATCCGGAAGTTCATCTGGAAGGATGTCTGGTCTAATTAGTATATTATGCTTTTATTATTATTGATGAGATAACAAATTCTGACAAGGATGTGGGGAAAAGGAACTCTGTGCACTGTTGGTGGGAATGTAAATTGGTGCAGCCACTATGAAAAAAAAAATGGATGATCCTTAAAAAATTAAAAATAGAACTACCATGTGAGCCAGCAATTCTACTTCTGGAATATATACAAAGGAAACAAAAACACTTACTTGAAAAGATATCTGCACCCCCATATTCCTAGCAGCATTATTTATAATAGCCAAGACTGGAAACAATCTAAGTGTCCATTTATAGATGCATGGATAAAGATGTTTATCCATTATATATAAAATGGAATATTATTCAGTCACGAAAAATAAGGGAATCCTGCCATTTGTGACAACATAGATGGACCTTGAGCATATTAATCTAAATCCGTGGTCGGCAAACTGCGGCTCTCGAGCCACATGGGGGTCTTTGGCCCCTTGAGTGTGGCTCTTCCACAAAATACCACGTGTGGGCACACGTACAGTGCGATTGAAACTTCGTGGCCCATGCGCAGAAGTCGGTTTTCGGCCTGGGCGAGTCTATTTTGAAGAAGTACTGTTGATATTTGACTCTGTTGACTAATGAGTTTGCTGACCACTGATCTAAACGATATGTTGGACAGAGAAAGACAAATACTATCTAATCTCACTTATATGCAAAATCTAAAACAAACAAACAAAACAAAACCCAAACGGATAGAAAAAGAGATAAAATTTGTTGTTACCAGAGATGAGGGTGGGGCATTAGAGGAAGGTGATCAAAAGGTACAAACTTTCAGGTATAAATAAGGACTAGGAATATAATGCACAACTTGATGACTACAGTTAGCACTGCTAGTGATACATAGGAAAGTTGTTAACAGAGTAGATCCTAAGTTCTCATCATAAAGAAAATTTTTTTCTTTTTCCTTTTACTGTATTTTTATGAGATCATGCATGTTAACGAAACATATTGTGCTAATCATTTCAAAATATATGTAAGTCAAACCATCATGCTGTAAATCTTCACATTATACTGTAGAGTGCTGTATGTCAATTATATCTCAATAAAACTGAAAAAAAAATAAAAAGGGAGGGCTATCATGAAAGGGAAGCTAGGATGCCGAGGAAGCCAACAGTGGACCCTTTGTTATTCCAACAAGGAGGACTCAGACTGTGGTCCTCAAGCCCCTGTGTCAGAAGCACGTGGAGGATACTGACAAAAAGCAGATTCCTGGCCTCAACCCCAGCTCTCCTGAATCGGCCTCTGGGAGGTTGTGAGCCTGAGAATTTGCACTTAAGACATGATGATTCTTCTGCGCACAAATGTCTGAGAACATTGGTTTAAGATGGCAGTTCTCAACCTTGGCTGCATGTGAATCAAACGTCAAAAAAATAATGATGTCAGACAGGCCCCAGGGATGTTGATTCCATGGACTTGTCCAATATGCAGCCAAAAGCTTAAGCAAAGCTGATCCAGGGGAGTGGTTCCTACCTTCCTGGGCAGCACTTGGGTATTTTCTCAGGAGAGTCTGAGTCGTGGACCTGACATGGCTTTGGATATATTTTTAACAAGCACTGCAGGGATTCCGATGATCAGAAAATCTGAGAAACTTTGGTCCAGGGGGTCATCAAGCATCTCTTAGGAAGTAGCATTTTAAGCCAAGGTCAAGGGGATGAGTAGGAGTGACCGAGTGAAAAAACAGGGAAGGGGAGGGCTCTAGGGGAGAGAAGGTTCTGGAACGAAGGATTTAGAGGAGGGAGAAAGCAAGCATTGTGCAGGTGATACGCTTGAGAAAACACAGGAAGGCATGAGCCCCAAGTATGACAGGAAGCGAGAGCCAGGAATTGTAAGGCAGAGGCCGTGCACCCACATCCGAACACTGGGACTTTATCTCAGGCACAGCCAGTAGTGGCAGAGTTGAGATGTGATCTGATCTTTATCAACAATTCCATGGAGAATGGAATCAAGAAGTGTGGGACTGGAGCCGTGGCCAGTATTCTCAGTGGTTAGAGCATCGGCCCTCGGACAGAAGAGTCTCAGGTTTGATTCCCAGTCAAGGGCATGTACCTTGGTTGTAGGTTCAATCCCTGGCCCCACTCAGGGTGTGAGTGGGAGGCAGCCAAATGATGTGTCTCTCTCACATCGATGTTTGTCTCTCTCTCTCTCTCTCTCTCTCTCTCTCTCTCTCTCTCCTTTCTGTCTTTCTTTCTCTCTCTCTCTTCCTCTCCTCTCCCTCCCTTCCATCTATAAAACTCAATGGAAAACTATCCTTGGGTGAGGAATAAAAAAAGAAAAAATGTGGGACTGGAAAGCAGGCCCACACTAATGAGAGGTTGCTGCAGGGGTCTGGCCAGGTATGACCATAAGGGACAAAGCTGGGAGCTGTCACAAGGCCATGCATGAGTAAGTCCCAGGCGAATTATCAATAAAAACTGTTGCACTTGTGCAGCTGGCTTCAGTCACTTATAGGATCCTTCAATGCTCCAGGGATAAACACACATTTGCTAGTAGATCGGTCCTAGGCCACTCAGGGTAGACCAGCTGGCTCTTGGTTTAGAGTAAGCACCCACAGAGAGCAAAGTGGAACCCAGGGCTTCTCGAGGAGACAGTGGATGGTTACATTTTCACTTGGAGAGGCCAGGGCTCCAAAGAAAGAGGTCACTTGGGACACTGTGGAGAAAATCCTGTACAGACGTGGCAGGGGTCTTAAGCAAGAGAGCGTGGGGGTCCTGGAAAAGCCAGTCCGAAGCCCAGGAAGAGACGGGCCTCTTGTGGCTGAAAGAGGAGTCTGGCCTCAGGGAGACTCAGGAAGGGCTCTTTCTTAAAACACTCAAAGCTGGTTCTGGAAAGTGAATTATATGTTTGAGATTGTTCGCCTGTGTATAATCAGCAGAACTGGGTTTCTCACAGAGACCTGCACTTGCCCAAACTTAGAGCTGGTTTACCAACTTCCCGCTAGGAAGAGTAAAGTACAAAATGTTGCCTTTTTTTTTTTTAGTTCTCTGTGAGGATTGCCCCTCACCATTGTTTTTCAGAATTCCTCTATTTATGGTATCAAATTATCCTGGACCTGACTTCCCCGTCATGATCAAGGCAGCCAAGGGGATTCAGGAGAGAACAGGCATCTTTGGAGGACTTGCACAATGAAATGTTTTCAAGAGGTTGCAGTGTTAAGGTTGGAGGAATGACCTCTGCTAACATGAGGTAAATCCTAGAAGCCAACAGAATTTTAATCCCTCTACTTATTGATCTTTATCTGAAGAGAGAAAGGTGTATGAACCTGAGCAGGTAGCTTCATTCCTCTGGGCCTCATTCTTTTTGTGCAGAAGAAGAGATATTTGGAGTAGTGAAAGATCTGTTTGTTTTCTTTTAGCTTTAAATTTCAGTTTATTCTCTAAATTCTGACAGGATTAAAAACCAATGTCAAAGGTCTAGATTATTTCCAGTCTGAGAAAAATGATGCATTCATAAGTCAAGTTGGTATTTTCTCCACAGTCTGTTTGCCTAACTCCTATGACCTGTGAGAGAAAATCAGTTTACATGTTGCCCTTGTGTAGCTGTGCTATGTAAAACCTCATCTTGAAGAAATCAAAACCCAATTTTATGTACAACTTTTGAGGAAGAATCAATTCATTCACTTCAGCCTATTGCCTTGGGCAGAATGCATGGTGATACCCTGGACCCAGAAGGTGGCTCTTCCACATCCCATAGTTGGGCCAAGAGAAGACCCTGAGTTGGAGCCCAGGATCCATCCCTAGGGTTTAAATTTCAAGCCTGTTATTTTCCAATCATGTGAATTTAGATAAGCTACTTTAACAATCTGAGGCTCAGGGTTCCCATCTATAAAATGGGGATAAGGCCCGGCCAGCATGGCTCAGTGGTTGAGCGTTGACCTATGAACCAGGAGGTCATGGTTTGATTCTCAGTCAGGGCACATGACCGGGTTGCTGGCTCCATCCCTAGTGTGGGGTGTGCAGGAGGCAGCCAATCAATGATTCTCTCTCATCATTGATGTTGATTCCCTCTCCCTTCCTCTCTGAAATCAATAAAAATATATTTGAAAAAAATCTATCTATCTATCTATCATCTATCTATCTATCTATCTATCTATCATCTATCTATCTAAAAGCCTAAGCGACCAGTCTACCGGTTGCTATGATGTGCACTGACCACCAAGGGGCAGACACTCAATGCAGGAGCTGCCCCCTGGTGGTCAGTGTGCTCCCACAGCGGGATCGTCACTCAGCTGACTGGGATGAGTGGGGCTGGGATGAGTGGGAGCGGCTCCTCCCTGAATCCCTGCAGGACACGCCAAGAGACCCTATCGGTGCACGAATCTGTGCACCGGGCCTCTAGTATATATATATATAAAATGGGGATAAGTCCTTAGAGGTTTTTTGTAGGGTATAAAGGTAGATCACCATGTAAAATTAACTAGCATGATACTGAGCTCTCAATAAAGGGTTTATTAATATTATTAATATTAAAATATATTTCATATATTGAGCATCAATGTAAGTTTGAAGGGAATAGACACTATTTCCCATATATATTGGTCACAATATTTAAAAATAAATGGAAAGTTTTTCAGTTTTAAGGTATATTCAACCCTCAAATAAACACATATCCAATTAAAAAATGCACTTTCCTAGAGGCATGGTATCTTTGAAGTAGACCTATAATATACCAGGAAGTCATGAAGACCTGTTCATGATCTAACTTTCTATTTTTCAGATAAGACAATAGAGATCCATAGTAAGTGAGTGATTGCCCACTTAGTTGCTGGAAGACACTAGCAATTCTATCATATCTATCCTTCTTATTTATTAAGAAAACCCAATTTTATTCAGAACAGCAATGTTATCAGTTATAAAACTACATTTCCCAGCCTCTCTTCCAGTCTGGGGTGGTCATATGACAGTTTGGCCAATGAGAAATAAGCAGAAGCCACTGGGCAGAGTTTTTTGGAAACAACTTTTAAATGGGGCTGACTTAGCTGGTGGATTTATTTTTTCCCTTTGCTCCTCCCTCTTTTTCTGCCTGAAATGTAAACACAATGGTTGGAGCTCCAGAAGCACCTATAGAACACGAAGGTGGAAGAGGAGAAATCCAGAAAAAGCTGGATTGCCTCATTCCTGGTGGCACCCCCCATACTTGCCTGGACTCCCTACCTCTGTATTATCTTTCACATGACAGGATAATAAACCCTTTTTTATTTATCTAATGTTATTCAAATTTCCTGTTTTCAATCTTGATCTAATATCAGCCCCTAATCAGAGGCCTAATCTAGATATTCAAATTCTGCACAACAGCCCCCTGGTTCATAGAGCCATTGCCTTCCTGGGTGCCCCCCCCCCCCCCCCCAATCCACAGAACAGCAATGGGCTGTCTGCTTATGTAGCCCCTTGAGTGGGGTTGAAAAGACAAATTCCTGGGCCATTCATCCCCAGGGATTTGTGTTCAGTGACTCTTGGCAGAGAGTTGGGAATCTATCATTTTCAAAACTCCCCATCGTGCTCAACTTCACTAGTTATCAGGGAAATGCAAATTAAAACTACAATGCAATTCCACTGCATACCCACAAGCATGGCTAAAGTGTAGAAGACTGACAATACCCAATGTTGGCAGGGATGCGGAACAACTCTAACTCTCATACACTGCTGGAGGAAGTGTCAGTGGGTACATTCACTTTGGAAAACTACTTGGCAGTATCTACTAGAGCTGCACATATGTATACCCCTGACTCAGCATTTTGACTCCCTAGAACAGTGATGGTGAACCTATGACACGCGTGTCAGAGGTGACACACGAACTCATTTTTTTGGTTGATTTTTCTTTGTTAAATGGCATTTAAGTATATAAAATAAATATCAAAAATATAAGTCTTTGTTTTACTATGGTTGCAAATATCAAAAAATTTCTATATGTGACACGGCACCAGAGTTAAATTAGGGTTTTTCATAATGCTGACATGCCGAGCTCAAAAGGTTCGCCATCACTGCCCTAGAAAATACCCAACAGAAATGTGTCCTTAGCTTCACCAAAAGACATGTACAAGAATGTTCATAGAAATATTACTCATAATAGCCCCAAAGTGGAAACAACTCAAGTACCATTTATAATGGAGTAATATTCTACAATGAGTATGAACGACTTATAACCAGAAACAACAGCATGGAGGAATCTCTCAGACTTTCAGAGTAAAAGAGACTGGTACTTAGACGTAGGTAACAGTCTTTTTCTTGATTTGGGTGCTGGTTACATGGGTCTGTTAACCTTGTAAGAAGTCATTGAGTTATACCTAATATCTGTACACTTTTCTCAGTGTCTATTATACTTTGATAAAGAGTTTACATGTAAAAATCCATGCCCTGGAAGGTCAGTTTTGGAAACATTGTTCTAGACCAAGCATCTCAAACTTGCAGCCTGTGGGCCGCATGCCTCATTTATTTGGCTCGTGTTAGCCTTTGAGTTTGACATGCTTGTGCTAGTGGGCCATTTTACTATGGATGCTTCCTTGGAGCCAAAAATTTGCCTCTTTATGACATCTGCTCCTCAAACCTAGCTCAGTCCGAACAACACAGACGGTCATGGAAGAACTCAAAATATTTGAAGGTAGCAGTTATCCCTCCCTCCTCTGCCCACATGTTCCCATTAAAGAAATTCTTTGAAATTTCCTCTAATGGTCACACAGGGACATGTGAACAATCTTCCTGTGACTCAATAAGCCACTTTCAAGCATTTGGCAAAAAAGCACTTTATAATATTGGAAAACAGTGGTGATTGGGCAGGACAAAGGAAGGGTTTCCCTTTCCCCCCTGGAATCATGGGGTGGTTGTTCTCCCTCTTTCACAGTCCCAAGGGTTATTCAGTGAGACAGGATAATTTGTTTTCTGCATTCACATTGCTTCATAAAAGTGTTTTATTGGGCCTCTGGGAGGGAAAGAGCCCTTGATTGCTGTCACTTGGTCACCGAGGACTCCCAGTTGTCTTGTCTCAGGCAGAGGAGAGCAGTAGGAACTGTTCCTGGATCATGTTTCCCCTCCTCATGCCTCTGGGCTTTTTCAGGGCTATTTCATGCTGACCAGTGGTTTTCACTGCTGGCTACGGGGGTCCCTTTGCCCACAGGTGCATAAAGCCAGACATGCTCCCAGGCATGGCTCTTAGCACAAGAACATGGCAGCCCAGCTCCCTCGCCTTGAGGGAAAACAACCTCTGAGGCATAAACATTTATACTCCAGAGTTCCCCATGGGATCAAGCTGAGGCGAGAACTCCTCAAACTGCATACTTGCTTGGCTTCTCCCTGCCCCTAATCTGCTTCCTCTACTTCCTTCTGGCCTCTTCCTCTAGAAACCACTTGCAGGAAACTCATCTCTGAGTGTGCTTCCAACTCAGGCAGTTGGTATTCTGAGGGATTTTAGGACTGGCTCCCAGGATGGGCTTGAACCACCTACTTCCAGCTGTCATTCTTCACTGCTTCATGGCAATAGAGAGCATTAAATTCATGACCATTGCTCTAAAACAGAGTGTGCCTAAGTGGGGACTGCACTCTCTCCCGGAAGGATATCTACAAGTGTGTGCTCAAGAAAGCTGGTGCAGAGCCCATGAATCCAGTAGCCTTGCTCCATCAATTTGCGTTGTTCCTTTGCATGCATATAGGCCTGGGCAAATGGTTTTTGCTTGCCAAAGTCCAAGGAGACTTTGAGTCAAGTTCTGCCCTCTTAGATTTAAAGGGAGACCAGAAACCCCTTCTTGCTTTTGGAGTTCTCCTGCTCGCTGTTCTCTGCTAGGCTCAGTGGCAGGCAGCAGGCTCCCCTGCTTGTCTGCTCCCAGCTGGAGTGAGCAAAGCCAGCTCAGGCTCCAGGGCACAACAAGCTCTGAGATGAACAGGAAATGCATATAATCTGTGAGTAGGTTTTGGTCTCTGCGCTTAATAGAAACTCTTTGATCGGTGTCTATCCCTCGGTGTCTTAAAATTTCCACTTGAGTTTTGTTACAAGAATTGAAGTTTGGCTTGGTCCCAAAAGAGGAGTCACTCTCAATTTGGGGCCTTAACTGTAAAAGGAGGATGTTTATGCCTTTTCAGCTTGAAGGCAGAGGGCTGGACTAGATCATCTTTCAAAGTCTCTTCCTATTCTAGGAATCAACTCTTGCCCCTTTTGCAAGTCAAAAAATGCATTTGTGGAGAGAGACAAGCAGGGCTGCCTCGAGATTGATGCTCAAAGCTCCAGTTGCCTAGCAACAGCTGAGCAGGGGTGGGAGGTAGAGACTCAACTCTGCTTCCCAGGAACCTGAATCCAACTTCTCACAAGTGGCTGGTGCAGCAGTTTCAGACAACTTCCTACATGGTGGGCATTTGCACTCACACCGAGTGCATGGCGCCCGAAGCCCACATGTTCACTGTTCAAAAACAAGGCTAGTCTCTGGTTTGCACCAAGAGAATATAGCAGGTTGTCAAGTACCTCAGCTGATACTTATATCGAAAGTGTGCCCAGCAGTAGGGATATGTGGCCTCTCTGTGGAATGGTGAGAACAGAGAGGATGGTCTCCTCTTACCTGTAGCGTGGAAGGTTTCCCAGTAAAGCCCATTTCTTGGTCGATACTGCATGACTTTTGCCCACCTTGTCTCAGTGTTAAAAGTGAATTCACCTTATAAGTTAACAAATATTGAGTCGGAGCACCCTGTTTGACACATGTTCTGAATACCTTGCTAGATACCCAGCTTGAAAATGGTTTTATTTCATTTAGCTGATGGTGAGTATTATTGGAATAAAATAGCCACGGGATCATCCAGAGGATAAAGAGAAGTTTTTATGAAGAAGAGACGATCTACCTGCCCCTATTTGGTATATGAGCAAGTAGCTGATATGTGTGGTTGGGTGTCAGTGTCCTGTACTGTCCTAGGGGTATACTTTCCCAAGGGTGATTGTATCAGCAGTTCTTTTCTGTTCAGGAAGGCAAGGCACTCCCGAAGAGGGAAGAATAAACAGGCTCAGCTCAAGCTTGCCTAAAAGGACAATCCATTAAAAAAATGTTTCTCATCCTAGCCAGTTTGGCTCAGTGGATAGAGCATCGGCCCACAGACTGAAGGGTCCTGGATTCTATTCCGGTCAAGGGCATGTACCTGGGTTGTGGGCTCGCTCCCTGGCCCTGGTCAGGGCACGTGCAGGAGGCAACCAATTGATGTGTCTCTTTCACATCAATGTTTTTTTCTCTCTCTCTCTCCCCCTCTCTTTCACTCTCTCTAAAAATCAATGGAAAAATATCCTCGGGTGAGGATTAACAAGTAAATAAACAAAAAAATGTTACCCTACATCAAAAACTCATGGAGAGATTCTGAGACATGTTGAGTTATTATAATGGATATGTGTGATCACCTACATAACTTTTCTTAAGTGGGAGACCTTAATGATGATCTGAGTTTCAAAGAACTTTCACAATGAGAAAAACCTCACTTTCAATGTTTATGAGAGCCAGGTTTTCAATAAAACCATGTCTGAACCACAGGAATTCTTCTTTCTCTGTCTGCAGGATTCTCAGTGGGCCTATTGTAGTTTTGTGGTGTGTGTGTGTGTGTATGTGTGTGTGTGACTTAGGACCCATGGTTCATTTAGAAATGCCCACCAGAGTTCATTGACCCTGACTGTTGGCAGGCTCTTGCATCCACTTTTGCCTCCATGGACACCTACTGTTGGGTGGAGAGACACATGTTAGTCCACCTTACAGAGCTGACCCTCAGCCCAAGCTGGAAACATACTTAGCCTCTAAAGCCAGAGCAAACACTCCAGCGGCCTCTGGAGCTGCTGCAGATGTCCCAGAATGTCTCAGAGTGCAGTTGCCATACAGGTCTGTGGTTGCCTGAAAGGGAAGATATTGAGCAATGAGTCACACTATTTTGAATCCCAAAACAATATGGAGCAGAGAATTATCTATTTTTTTAAAATTTAAACTCTTCCTTGTTCTGAAGAAGATTAAGATGAAGGTAAAGCTAAATTTAGCACCCATATATCTATTTGAACCATGCATTTTATCTGAGTTTCCTAGCAGCCTATGCAAAAAGAGACACACAATCAATTAGAGTTACAGTGTCCACAAGATAAAAGCAAGCTAGTTGTTCCGAGAAGCACTATCTGCAGCTATTCCAGAGACTAGGGAGACATTTTCTGGATTCTACAATGAGACATGATAGGTGGAGAGGCACAAGCCAAGAGTTTTATTGCACTGGGGTCATCTTTCAGAAAGCCCAAGGGCTACTGCATTAACATTTCTTTTCCATTCAGGCACTATCCCAAAGAGGGAAGAATAACCCGGCTCAGCTAAGGCTGGCCTAAAAGGACAGGCCATTAAAAAGAAAATGTTTCTCTCCCTCTGAAATTTATGGGACGATTCTGAGACATTTGGAGTCAAGATAACGAATACGTGAGTGGTCACCTCCACAACTCTTCTTTTTTTTTTTTAATATATTTTATTGATTTTTTACAGAGAGGAAGGGAGAGAGATAGAGAGTCAGAAACATCGATGAGAGAGAAACATCGATCAGCTGCCTCCTGCACATCTCCTACTGGGGATGTGCCCGCAACCCAGGTACATGCCCTTGACCGGAATCGAACCTGGGACCCTTCAGTCCGCAGGCCAACGCTCTATCCACTGAGCCAAACCGGTTTTGGCTCCACAACTCTTCTTAAGGGGGAGATCTTCTCAATGATCAACTGAGTTTTAAAGAACTTTCACAAAGAGAAAAACCTCACTTTCAATGTTTGGGAGGGCCAGATTTTTATTAAAATCATGTATGAACCACAGGAATTCTCCTTCTTCCTCTGTTTGTCTGTAGGGAAGCGTGTAACTAACTCAGTGGGTCTATTGAACCACCTCCCAAATTCTTGGCTTGGAGGTCCGAGGAAAGGCTGATCTATGAGTGAACTATCCAGAGAGAGGAAGAGATCCAAAAAGGTTCATTACACTCTATAGAGATTTATTTCCAAGGGGTTTGGAAAATTCACCATTTTACCTAGTTGCCCAGGAAGGAAGAGTTGCTCAGAAAAGTGCAATTAATAATCTAAGTCTGGCCCTGGCCGATGTGGCTTGGTTGGTTGGGTGTTGTCCTGTGCAAGGAAAGGTTGCTGGTTCTATTCCAAGTCTGCCTGGGTTTTGGACTTGGTCCCCAATAGGGGGTGTAGAGCACGGATCTATGTTTTGCTTTCATATCAATGTTTCTCTATCCCCCTCTCCCTCCCTCTCTCTCTAAAAATCAATTAAAAATATTTTAAAAATCTGCCCTAACCGGTTTGGCTCAGTGGGTAGAGTGTTGGCCTGCGGACTCAAGGGTCCCAGGTTCGATTCTGTTCAAGGGCACATACCTTGGTTGTGGACACATACCCAGTAGGGAGTGTGAAGGAGGCAGCTGATCGATGTTTCTCTCTCATCGATGTTTCTAATTCTCTATCCCTCTCCCTTCCTCTCTGTAAAAAATCAATAAAATATATTAAAAAAAAAATCTAAGTTTGTGATTGTTAATATTTTGTTTTCTCAATCACTGACCTATGATGAAAACTACTACACTTTCCCTGAGAAAATACACATGTACCTGATTTGGGGAGGTTTATAGACCTAGAAAAGTCCATCCTTGGATTTAAAAAAAATTACTGTAATACTTGGCTCAGGTGGGTGGTGATGTGGAGACCCAGTTCTTTATATTAGTTTTCCTTATAAGTGATCTGGCGGGGCAACTTTTTGATAAAGCAGACTTTGTCATCACTTGCAAATCAAACAATAAACTTCAAGAAAGACAATCTGCGGAAAATGAGCTGCAAGGGGGTCATCACGTCCTTGCTTTCAAAAACATCCCCCTAGGTGAAATCATTATTATCCATTTTTTATGCATCCTTTCAGTCATTTTTCAACAAAAATGTAAGTATACATATATATTTATACTTAGCTATATAAGATAGAAAAAATATTTATATATATTTAATAAATATTTTCATGTCTTACATTTCTTTACCTTGATAACAAAGCATTATTAGGCCTGGAGGAGAATGGATCTCCTCTCAGAACCTGTGCTGACTTTTTAGGGAAGTGGGTAACTCCCTTTCCTCCCATGACGTCACGGTGTCCATGCATGACGTCACAGCACCTTGCATTCCACAACCTCACAGAGGGCCAGTGGCCTCACTCACCACTCCAGCCTCGGGGTTCCTCTTTCTGCCGTTGCTGAAGGTGGAGGCCAAGGTGGAGGAGCAGCTCTCGTCGTACAAGGCCGTCCTACCGTCGTTGATGGCTGAGTTGATGGAGATGGTCCACATGCTTGAGGCATAGCCATCGCAGTTGCAGTCGTCGTAGCTGCCGCCGTCCCCAGAGGCCCACACATAGATGCTGCCTTTGCCGCCTCGGCCCTGGGGGAGGACAGAAGAGATGCTGCCAACGCCCACGCCCGCGGGAACCAGGGGCTGAAGGGGGTCCTGCCAGGTGTTGGGGGTTCCCGATCCGGGGGGACTGCCCTTGAGCTTCCTCAGCAGCTCAACCAAATGACTGGATTCGGTTCTGTCTGCCCATGAAAACCACTACCCTCTAGTGAGGCACCAAGAGTATTTTCCCCCCCGGTAAGGATTCAGTATATAAAGTCATCCGAACTTACAATTTAAGCTGGGAATAAGGTGATGAGAAAAAACGGGAAGAATCTCGGTAACATTTACAAATGAACTGCTTTTAAAAAGTCAAAATATATGAAAAGGAAAATGAAAAATCCCCCTAGGTGAAATCATTATTATCCAATTCTTATGCATCCTTTCAGCCATTTTTCAACAAAAATGTAAGTATACATATATACTTATACTTAGCTATATAAGGTAGAAAAAACATATCTTTTATTTTATATATAGTTGCATATTGTTTATATAAATTTTACATATATGTAGATATGATAATAAAATACACATCTTATGCTAAAATGTATAAATATTATAAATCATATATGTGCATACACACATATGTACATGTACTACATGCATATATACAAATATAGGTATACATGTATACATATGTATATATACATGTATATATATGCCTACATACATGTATATATTTTTTTACCCAATTGGATCATACCAAAAATTTTAAACATGATATAATATGACATTTTACTTATCCCGGAAACACAGAATATAAGAGGGAAGTCTAATATGATCAAGTAAAACAGAGCAAAAATAACTTTAAATACATAATGATATGCACAATGTTATTACCATATGCTCCTTAGTTAGAAATGCCAAGCCTAGTCATGAATACTGGTTAGTGTTGCTTTCCTGGCTTGAACAGAACTTTTGCTGTTCCCTATTTCTAGGAGTATTTTCTCCACTTCCATCCCTCAGGAGTGGCCGTTCCTTCTGGTTTCCTGTATTCGGATCCAGGGTGAGGGCTGGGCTGCTCTGTTCTCCCCGTGGGCTGAGTGGAGGAGGGGAGCACAGCGATGCCGTGTGGGAGGGGAGCAGCAGTGTACAGACTCCCCCTTCTCCTTAGCCTGGCCCAGGCCACCAGGTAACCCTCTTCAGGGATGGCAGTTCTGACAAATAGGGGCGAGAAGACAAATAGAAGCCATGGCAGAGGAAGACTGTTTCTGCCTGGCCCCAGGGATCCACAGTCCTGACTCAGTGGTTTTTAAGGGCAGAGATGCCAGAATGGGGAGAAGATGACTGGACTACCTCCAAGCTCTCTCCACCTCCTTTCTGACCATGAGAAATGACATTTCGATCGCTTCTAACAGGACTTGGAGTTAATTAGCCTGTGATTGATTGAGTCCATACGTTAACAAAGATTTATTCAACCACTAGCTGAGAACTGTCCTCAGAGTCTTTGGTAAATCTAGACTGGAAAACTCCACCAAAGTAAGCAACTGCTCTCAGGAACCAGGACGGAGAGAGAAATGGATCATCCTGACAGCTGGTGTAGGGAATCACACTCCCAAACAGACTCAGATGTGGGCTCACTGTCAAGAAATGGCAGCCTGTGAAAGTGAAACATATGCAAACGAGGGTAATGGATCTTTCCCCTGAACCAGTTCCCAGGTGGGCTGCTGGTGAGACAAGCAACCTTTGCTGAAAGGAAATCAATGCTAAGAGCGTTCTCGCCTTGGTGTGGGGAGAGTGTTAGATGGATTGTGACTCATTTTTCAGGGTTCCCTTTATGACTTTGCAGTCCTGCCCACCGAGAGGAGGGTCCACTCCCCACCCTTGATTCTGGCTGGCCTGTCGTCTCGCTTTGGCTCACGGACTGTGGTGGGGAGTGGTGCTGTGTCAGTTCTGAGCATAGGTCTCAAGAAGCCCTATACACCTCTGCTCTCTCAGAACTCTGCACCATGGGGACAAATCCGAGGTTACCTGCGGTTGATAGCCCAGTCAAATTCACTGCCCCTGCTGACAGCCAGACTTGCGAGGGAGGCCATTCTAGACTAGTCTGTAGCTCCCCCTCTAGCTGACCACAGATGCATGAGCAAGGCCAGCTGAGATTCGCTGAGGCTGTTCCAGGTCTGCAGAACAACCCAGCCAACCTGTAGACTGTAAGCAAACTTAAATGGTTGTTATTAAGCTACTAAGTTTGGGGCAGTTTGTTATGTGGCTTAGCTCACGGATACACAGAGAGCAACTGTTTCTGAAGAGTAAACAGCAAATGTTATTGGTATTGTATTGGAGTATGCTATTTGCCCACAGGAATACGTTGATTCCTAGGAATATTAAGCTTCATTTTCTAAGCAAGAGAGAACACATAAGGCAATAATAATTATATCCTTGTTTCAAATGATTGGGTATTAGAACCAAATAGTTCCAGGGTAAGACAGGCCAGTGAGACTGCTGGTGGGAATGCAGACTGGTGCAGCCACTGTGGAAAAACAATATGGAGTTTCCTCAAAAAATTAAAAATGGAACTTCCATTGA
>NW_005871090.1:7325416-7346156 GCF_000147115.1 Myotis lucifugus | reverse complement strand
GATAAATATCACATGATCTCACTCATATGTGGGATATAATGAACAACATAAATTGATGAACAAAAATAGAACTGGAGTCATAGAAGCATCGAACAGACTGTCCAACCTATGAGGGAAGGCGGGGGGTAAGGGGGTAAGAGATGAACCAAAGGACTTGTATGTATGCATATGAGCTTAACCAATGGACACAGACAGTAGGGGGGTGAGGGCATGTGCTAGGGCAGTGATGGCGAACCTATGACACGCGTGTCAGAGGTGACACGCGAACTCATTTTTTGGTTGATTTTTCTTTGTTAAATGGAATTTAAATATATAAAATAAATATCAAAAATATAAGCCTTTGTTTTACTATGGTTGCAAATATCAAAAAATTTCTATATGTGACACAGCACCAGAGGTAAGTTAGGGTTTTTCAAAATGCTGACACGCCGAGCTCAAAAGGTTCGCCATCACTGTGCTAGGGGGTGGGGGTGGCCGGGGAGAGGTCAATGGGAAAAAAGGAGACGCATGTAACACTTTAAACAATAAAGAATTAAAAAAAAAATAGACCAGTGAGGATAAAACCCTGGTTCTGGAGCAGATGAGTGGGGATAGGGCATCTCTAAGAGGACTGAGAACTGAGTATGGGACAGGTCTGTTATTGGCACGCTGCACTTTCCTGTTGTAAAAGTAACTTAAACAGAGCCACTTTCCAATGGGGTCAGAACTGCCTTGCCCCTCGCACCTTTAGAATGTGAAAACGGGGCACTAACCTTTGGACTGGGCCTACAGCAACATTATATCTCAAACAACTGTTTGCAAAAAAAATGAGGAGAAAGCAGATACTGTGACTTCGGACTGAAAATAAAGAAAATTCTTTAGAAGTAGCATCATTATGTTACCCTTCCTTCCTTCTATTGATGTAAATGTTGCCCTTCCATTTCTCATAAATATCCCTTGCCTTAGTCTCCTAACCACAACCCTTGGGATTTCTCTTGTTGCCTCTCACTTTGGCCTTTTCTTTTTAGGTTAACACTGTTAAAATGATGCCCTAAGATCCAGTTCTGCCCCGGCTTCACCTGAACAGCAACTGGGCAGCAATCAAGACACAGCAATCGAGACTATGACCCACATTTAAACAACAGTCAGTTGGAGGACAGTCATAGCAAGCACTTCTATGGCACTTACTGTATGTGTCAGGGGTCAGTCTACTAGTAAGTACTTTATATGTTGACATATCGCATCCTCACAGCAATCTTATGTGGCGGCACCATTTACACTAGCTACACGAAGGATAAAATACTCTGGAAGAAACTCAACAAATTGGAAAAAAGACCAACTAAAACTTTGAAACTCTATAGGAGTACTGCTCTGGCCACGTAGCTCAGTTGGTTAGAGCATCATCCTGATACAATAGGCTGTGGGTTTGATCCCCGGTTAGGGTGTACATAAGGAGCAACCAATGGATGCATAAATAAGTGGAACAACAAACGGATTTTTGTTCTCTTTCTCTCTCTCTTTCTCTCTCTCTCTCTCTAAAAACCCAAAAAATAAATAAATAAAAAGAAAAGAAACTCCGTGGGAGGACAGATGGCTTGACCTACTGGAAAGACACAACAACACATCATGTTCTTGGATAGAAAGACAGCACCACAGCGATGTCAATTTTCCCCAAGTTAACTTTGAACACCATCACTTAAGATTCAGTCAGGCAAACATTGCCATACTGGGCAGTTCAACCGAGGGAATTTTATCCAAGGAACAAGTGGTAAACAAAAGCCAAAAAACCCAAATGGGGCATGGGGGGGTGGTCACCCACCCAGGGATGACTCAGGAGCCTGCACTGTGGGTGGGAGCTGGGCCTGGGAGAGTGGGCTGTCCCCTGTGTGTGTGTGTGTGGTGGTGGGAGGGTCTCCGCCCTTTTTCTGCAGTGCAGAGTCAGAGAATAGAATGGCAGTCAGACCTGTCTGCACTGTTGACACTGGAATTGCTTGCTCCTCTTCTACTTCCCCTACTACATTTGTTTTATTGACATATATTTGACATACAATATTATTAATTTTTTTTAAAATATATTTTATTGATTTTTTACAGAGAGGAAGGGAGAGAGATAGAGAGTTAGAAACATGGATGAGAGAGAAACATCGATCAGCTGCCTCCTGCACATCTCCCACTGGGCATGTGCCCGCAACCCAGGTACACGCCCCTGACCGGAACCGAACCCGGGACCCCTCAGTCCGCAGGCCGACGCTCTATCCACTGAGCCAAACCGGTTTCGGCAACATACAAAATTATTATTATTCTTTTTGAAGATGGCAAATTCATTTAGATGAAATTTAGCACATGGTGCAACTCCACTTTGAATTCTGTCTTTGAATCGGTCTCTCGCTGTTTAGCAGAATCAGTGCCTCGCTAGAGTTTTCACCAAATGAGAATGTTCACCCAGGCGCTACTGACTGTATTTAACTACTGTGTTTTCCAACGAGGGGCGTTTTGCGCCCAAGGGGGTGTTTGGCACTGTTGGAGACAATTTTGGTGGGCACAACTGTGTGTGCAGGTATGCACTCCTAGGCTTTAGTGGGTAGAGGCCAGGGAGACTACTCAACTTTCACAATACATGACAGTCCGCCATGTCCCCACAGCGAAGAATGATCTGGCTCACAGTGTCCATGTGCCGAGGCAGGGGAACTGCTCTAACCTGTTGGCAAGGACACTGAGTGTGCAGGTGCTGGTGTTCAGAGCATCGCCTAAAGAGCCTCTCACTAACCCAACCTTTTAAAAAAGTTTATGCAGATTTTGTATTGTGCTCATAATACAAAAATGTCACAAATTCCTCACCATCAGTCTAGATAAAGTTCCAGCTAGTGCTTGGCTCTGTGTGTCCCTAGCACACACCTGGATCCCAGGAGGTGAAAATCCCGCTTTGAGGAGCTTAGGGCTAAAGTGAATCAGTCCCGGTAACCAATGCCCAGTGACTCGGGGTGATGGCCAGACCAGGCCCTAGCCCAGTGGTATTATCTGCAGATGCTGGAGGCCAGTCTTCTGGTCTAACTTACCTTTTCCTAGACACTCAACTATACTATTTTCCAGTCATCTTGACATCGTAATATAACACTGATAGACTTTTAAAAAGTTATTGTATATTTATTGTGAAAATCACATTCATTGTAGAATAATTAGTATATAGACTCTGAAGAAAAAAAAATCCTTTATAATCTTCCATGATTAGGAAATCACTGGTGATATTTAGTGGATTCCTGAAAGTTTTATATATAAATGCAAAGTATAAGAACAGGTTTAATAATAAAATTGGGGCCATAAAAATATATCCACTTTTGTGGCTCTGCTTAAAATGTATTTCTTACTATTATATCATTAACATTTCCTCAACAATTAAATATTCTTTTGCACCATAATTTTTATTAGTCTAAATAGCCATTCTATAATTTACTCCTTTTCTTAGACATACATGGAAGGCTACTTCTAGGTTTTAAAGTACTGCTGTGCACATCATTTTCTTTCTTTTTTTTTGTTAATCCTCATCTGAGGATATTTTTTCCATTGATTTTTAGAGAGAGAGGAGTGAAAGGGGGGAGGGAGGGGAGGGGAGAGAGAAAGAGAAACATGGATTGGTTGCCTACCGCATGCACCCAGACTGTGGCTGAGGTTGAACCTGCAACCCAGGTACATACCCTTGACTGGGAATCGAATCCACAACCCTTTAGTGTGTGGATGGATGCTCTAACCACTGAGTCACTTGGCCAGGGAACCTTTATTTGTGTTCTTGCTTTATGAATAGCAAAGCACCAAGTTCCCAAATATAATATCCTTTGCCTATTTTTCTTTCATGATATTCTTTTTATTGATTTGTTAGAGCTCTTCCTATATTAAGGCTCATAACGAAATTTCTATCATCTATATTGCATATATATTGAGCAATTTTTTTCTTTTCTTTTGTATATTGCATTTAGACTTGCAGAAGTTTTCCCATTATATTTTTTTACAAATACACATTTAAAATACCATATAAAACAATGCATTGATGTATACATATTGTCTTTCTTCAAACACAGCTCATGAAACAATTTCATTTAAATTATTCACAAATGTATTTGACATTTATGTTTGTCCTCACTATGCCACTGGTTACTTTTTTTGTCACTTAGCAGTTACTCTGGGCCATTGTGAGAGTCATTGGTGCTGTTTGCCAAATATTTCTAGCTGTCCACTATCTAGGCCTATGATAATGCTCTGCTTGGCCCATTTTAATCAATGAGTTGTAAGTGGGAACGATTGACCCATAGTATCAATTTTAGGCTGAACCAGTTACTGTTCAGTACAGTTCTCTCTTTCCCTCTGCACAGTGATTGGCAATGCTCCAGAAGTCAGCCCTGATCCCTAAGAGACTGTGACGAGCAGAACCTCCTGCTGACCAAGAGGGATGTGTAGCTGAATGAGAAATCTTGGTGTTTTAAAGCTTCTGAGCTTTTGGGGCAGCTTGTTACCACAGCATAAGGTAGCCTCTCCTGACTGATACAGTTCACCCTATTCACTTCCATTTAAGTCATATCAGATAGAGCATTAAAAAAATCTGTGTATGCAGTCTCTAGAATTTTTATCCCAAACCACTGTGGAGATTGGCTATAGCGTTTGGACAGGTTCAAGCCTGGGACTAATGAGAGGGCACGATCCTCTGTGGCAAAGCCACGTGCAAGTCCCAGCACAATTAGAGCCAAAGGCTATAGTTGTAAGCTTGACCTTATGGTCTGAACCTGTGACCCCACGTAGCTGAGTGATAAGGGCTGTGAGAGGTGCAGCAAGTAAACAAAGCTTGATCAGGTGCATGTAATTGAGTAGATTTGAAACCTGTGAGAACGTTGTAACCATGCCCTTACTTTGCCTCATGGAATCTGGTTATAAAATAAAGACTCGGCTTGCAGGCCGTGGCGCTGTCTCTCCATCAGAGAGCAGCGTCCCACCTAGACCCAGCTTTATTTTCTTGTCTGTCTTTTCTAAATCCTTCACCGCCCCCTCTCAGGTTCACCCATGGCCGAGCCGGCACGGCACAAACCACAAGTAGCCATTCGTATAAAATTAGAACATTGCTTTTCTCACTTTTCCTTAGATATATATTCTTACTCTTAGCAACTGCACCACCTACTAAATTGCCTTACACTTTTTTAGTGTGAATAAAAACCTTTTAATTTGAAAGACATTAAGAACCACTCAAGTAGAGTGAATAGTATAACTCTCACTTTATCCATTACTTAGCTTTAACAATGATCAGACTTGCAGAAATTTTTAAAGGTTTTATGTAATAATACTTATTACTTTTTTTGTTAAATATTTTCCCTTTGCGTTTATGCTTAGAAATTTCTCTTTGCCACAATACCAGTGATTGAGTTATTTTTTTTTGTGCAGCTGTTTTTTTTTTTAAAAATATTTTTATTGATTTCAGAGAGGAAGGGAGAGAGAGATAGAAATATCAATGATGAGAGAGAATCATTGATGGGCTGCCTCCTGCACATCCCCTACTGGGGATTGAGCCCCAACCCGGACATGTGCCCTGACCGGGAATCCAACTGTGACCTCCTGGTTCGTAGGTTGATGATCAACCACGGAGCCATGCCGGCTGGGCGTTTTCATTCTTTATCTACTACTTTTCCACACATGGAGTGTTGGAGGGGGTACTAAGTCATACAGGGCCTTCAGCAGGGGCGATGGGTGAATGGATTCTGAAAGGAGCTGGGCTTACTTTCAGAGAATTGCTGGCCATACCTATAGGGAAAAGGGGGTTGGTCCCAATTTCTTCAAAAGTGATTGTTGCGACAAGGAATCCAGAGCAGGTAGTTAATTTGGGGAGCGATGGTCTCAAGAAGCATTAGTGAGCGGTGGGGTAGCAAGAGACAGGAGGGAGAAGTGACAACCCAGCGTGAGCTGATGAGCAGGTTTCCCTGAGGGCAAGTGGGCTCAGTCCCTCCAGAGACCCCTAGTGAACCTGCCACCAGGACAGCGAGGCTGATGGTTGTCCCGGGGGTGTTAACTCCCACGGAGCACACTGAGGAGTGTAAATCCATGGTGCCCAGAAGTCCTCAGGAGAGGTGCAGAGAGAGGATGGCTGGCCCTGCAGCCGGCTACGGGCATCGCAGAGCCGGCCTGGTGCCCGCATCGGGTCCTGTGGAGTCCACCAGGAGTGGGGTGAGGGTATCAGAATCTCTGGGAAAGCCGAAAGGAGGATGGTGTCGTCACCTGAAGCCCACCGACCCTGTCTTCCGTTTCTTGTCAGAAGTGAAAGGAGGGATTGTAGCCGCAATACCGGTTTCAGAGGCTGAACCGTGTAGTCCTCCCTGCGGCAGCCCTGCTCAGCTGCGAACCTTCGTTTGCCTTTAGGGCATAAATCGGTTCCTGGAGAATTCCTGAGAGCTCCTTGGCAGGAGGCATTCATTGCCCGCCAGAGGCCTCGGCACCTGCTGCCCCTGTGTCAGACCCACTGCTCTGATGAAATTCCAGCAGGCCGCACCAGCCTGGCCCATTCCGGATTAATCACTGTCTCCCTAGGCAGCCCTCCACCTGCCTCCCTTTTCTGGATGGTGGCTTTTGACCCAATCTCTTGCAAGTGACCCCTCTCTGGTACATTCTGGCCCGATGATCCGTGCGTGTGCCCTTTGCAGCTCCCCAGGGAATAAACAATCAGTGCTCTGTCTCATCGGTGCCTCAAAGGACTTCCTATGGCCGTGTCCTGAAATAGCCTTAAGCTTTTCTCTTTGGTAGCACTCTGAGTGTGATTAATACGAGGTTGGGATGTAGTCATTGGAACCAGCCAAAGACATGTCAGGGGTGCTCTGGGTGGCTGCACTTCCTCAAGATGTGGAAAGAAATTCATGAATCAACTGTCACTTTCAAGGCCCTCGAGTGTTACCTGAATTCTCCTCCTGGTTGTTAGCGTGATATAAGAGACCGTGTCCCGTATGCTGGCCTTTGTTGCTCCATCAGTCTCTACGCAAGGGCTCCATCTTTTTCTGCCCAGCAAATACATGGGCTGGTCCATTAGACCCAGAGAGCAATGGCTCTAGGACTCAGATTAGGTTTTACTCAAACTGCAGGTTGGAGATTGTAGCAGAGGCGGCAGTGGGTATCGGCCATATCCCTTAGACCTTATATATTCTGTGCACTGGGGATTTCCAAATGCCAGCACAGGCACCTCTTGGTCTAAGGCAGCGGTTCTCAACTTGTGTGGGTCACGACCCCTTTGGGGGTCGAACGACCCTTTCACAGGGGTTGCCTAAGACCATCGGAAAACACATATATAATTACATATTGTTTTTGTGATTAATCACTATGCTTTAATTATGTTCAATTTGTTACAATGAAATTGGGGGTCACCACAACATGAGGAACTGTATTAAAGGGTCGCGGTTAGGAAGGTTGAGAACCACTGGTCTAAGGGCTTTCTCCCAAGAGTCTGAAGGCTGCTCTGCACACTTGCCCTTGGGCTGAAAGCGCTGGGGCATTTACTTAGACAGTGACGTTTACCCCGCTCCCTTGACATCAGGTGGGACACCTTCGGTGTGTTTTACGTAGTTTGCCGGCTTCCCAATGGGATTATGCTCCAGTTGCTCACAGCGATAGTTGGCTCAATAGCACACCCTTTATTGGTCCTTTTCTTCCTTGTCATACCTCCCTATTTACTACTGGTGGTCCCTTGTTTCCCAAATTAACTACTTGAACTCAATCCTGTCTCAGGGTCTGCTTCTGGGGCGTCCCAGACTAAGAAGTTACTTATTAGATATCTCATAATCCCGGGGTCTCTGCCTGTAACCTACTTCCCATATACAATGTGAAGATTGCTTTAACTGTAAATTCAACATGTGGACTATGAAGTGAAGAGGAAAGCATTGAGATAAAGGAAAACTTTTCCTCTTCCCTTCCTCTCATTTTCTCTGTTGCCTCCTCATGTATTTATTGAGCAAACTTTGGAGATGCAAACTCAGATCCCTAAGGATCCAGGTAGGTGATGATTTTGTGTGAAGCAGATGTGATACAATTGGGAGTGGTGGGGTCTGTGGCAAACAGTACACTCCAGAGCAAAGTCTCTTATTCTCCTTTCCCTCTTCCTTCCTTCCTTTCTTTTTAAAAAAATTTTTTTTATTGATTTCAGAGAGGAAGGGAGAGGGAGAGAGCAATAGAAACATTAATGATGAGAGAGAATCATTGATTGGCTGCCTCCTGCTATGCCCCACACTGGGGATCAAGCCTGCATATGCCCTGACCGGGAATCGAACTGTGACCTCCTGGTTCACAGGTCAACACTCAACCACTGAGATACATCAGCAAGGTATCCCTCGTCCTTTTTATCATTACCATTAGGGGCCCAGTGCATGATTTTGTGCACCTTGAAAGGAACTGGGCTACAAGGCTGCGGGGTGCACAGGGCCGGGTCTCCGCCCATCCTCCGTGCCCCTGCCTGGCCCCTCCCACCATGGCTCCTGGTTCCCTGTCTGGGGCAGCCCCGCTCTTGCCGCTGCTCGCACCCACTGATGGCGTGAAGCAATTGGGGCTGGCACCAGCCAGGGCCGGCGTTGTCAGTGGGTGTGAGCGGCGGCTGCTGCCTCAATTGCCCCTCAGGAGCAGGGGGAGGTGGAGAAGCCCTCAGGGGCCATTGGGGCTGGCAGCCGCTGCTCACACCCACTGATGGCACCAAGTGATTGCGGCCGGTGCTGGGCCCCGTCAGTGGGTGTGAGCACCGGGCGGGACCATGGCGTGTGGGAGCAAAGAATTTTCAGTAACCACCAGAGGCTTGCCCAGATGACAGCCACTGGTGAAGCCTTGGTCTGGCTCCCCCACTCACCTGCTCCACCATCCCACCGTGGTTGGCACCCATCATGTTCTGTGCATGCCCCCTGGTGGTCAGCACATGTCATAGCAACCAGTTTGGTTGTTCGGTGGTTCTGCTGTTCAGTCTATTTGCATATTAGGGTTTTATACATACAGATGTTGGTCAAACAAAACCTGTCTGCAGGATGCTGAAGTTGAAAGGCAAGCGTAAGAATTGCCTTTGTGCCAAAGGTAATTATCTGACTTTTGTTTAGGTGGAGACCACCTTGCAGAGGTGGGTTTTTCTTTCTAGGAGACCAGACAACGGAAATAACGGGGAGGAAATATATAACAGGAATGTATAATACATGACCACTCACAAAACTCTACAACACTCTTCAAAAGTGTCACCTTGAAACCAGGAGAGAATCATCCCCAGAGCCTGGGGGAAAGTCAAATGAGAAGCCATGTATTTTTTATCATCCTCGCTTTACTTTCTAAAATATTTACATGCTGTCATCTGAAGATAAGTCATAACAAATTCTCTCTTAGGTTTTGGCGTGCTTGGCATGCTTTGCAGAGCAGTCACACTTGAAAAGGCCCTTTGAGTTGCAGCAGGGGAGGCTACAGATGGAGGAGAGAGAAATGCCCAGACGTGAGGTGCGGTGGAAGAGTTCAGAAGTCCGTGGAAAATGACAGGAGGCACCCAGGGGCGTGCTGCACCGAGCACCATCTGCATTGTAAATTCTCACGGAGGGCACATGTCACCTGCTCGCCTGACTCTCTTTTGGCCTCGAGTGTCAAAAAATGCTTCTCAGTGAAAATTCACGTCTGCCGGGAAGGGGGCCATCTGCCAAGTGTTTCCCTGGGCACCTGCTGTCACTGGTGCTGGGCTTGGATGTGTAACCATTTCTTACCAGCCACACAATGAATAGTGCGGTAAGGAAACAAGCTGTTTGTACAAGTTTCATCCTAAAAAGTCCTAAAGGGTCTCTGGGTATTGACATGGGGCTGCACCATCACCACCTCCCCTTGGATCCTGTTGGGAGACCCCCCCGCTCTGTAAACGGCATGGTGCCATTCAAATGTCAGGGGTCCTTGTTGCTGTCTCAGGCTGAATGTCAAGAGCTGATTGGCATAACCTTGTAATAAAACATGACTTTATTATTTCCCCAACAGGCCCCATCCTGGTGTCAATGTTTAGCTACTGTTCACTTTCAGAAACTCACTTTTCTATTTCATAATTGTGTTTCTGGGATCTCTTTGTTAAGTTTATGAATGCTGAATGGTTTAAGGCGTGAGGTTTTTTTTACTTGAATTACTTAGAAAAGTTGTTCCTCCACAGTCTTGGGAAACTTGTCATTTTTTTGGTTAATCCTCACTGGAGGATATTTTTCCATTGATTTTAGAGAGAGTGGAAGGGAGGGGAAAGGGAAACCTGCAACCCAGGTAGATGCCCTTGACCAGACATGAACCCATGACCTTTCGGTTCTCGGGCTGATGTTCTAACCATTGAGCAATCGTCCAGGGTGGGAAACTTGTCATTTTTGGGAAAAACAAAACCTTAGTGTTTCAGGTGCTTTTCCTCTTTCCAAAGGGAATTCCCAGACTCATGAAGGCAAAGCTGGCTTTTTATTCTGGGGAGAATAAGTAGGTATCTAACTGCTATAGTTGAAGAAAAGTCAGTAGTCCTCAACCAGGAGTGTGCTGGCAAATGCTGGGGGCACAAAAAAATCTCTATTTGCCAATTTCCATATCTAATTTCAAGTTACCCATGTGATGTCATCAGGAGCCAACTCCAGCATGGCACTGCCCCTAATGCAGACACATTTTCCTCTCCCGGCATTATATCACGGGAAATTTTGCACGCTTCTCCTTTGAGGGACTATGTTAGAAAATGGAGGAAGGATACTCTCAAGGTCCCAGAGGAGAAGAAAAAAGTTGTCCTTAGATGAACTATCAGTCATCTTGGCTATAAACATCACAAGTAGCCTGGCAAAGTGTCCATGTGGTTTCCATAGTGCTTGGGTCTGGCCAACTCCCCTTTTTGACTGTCCATTCTAAGTAGGAGCTGTATTGATTTTCTAGGGCTGCCATAACAAAGTACCACAAGGCTGGCGGCATAAACAACAGAAACATATTGTCTAGCAGTTCTGGAGGCCAGAGTCCAAGGTGAAGGTGCTGGCAGGGCTTGTTTCTTCTGAGGGCTATGGAGGAAGGATCTCTTTTCTCTCTTGCTCCTGGCGTCTGGTGGTTTGTTGCCAATCTTTTATGCTCCTTGGCTCGTAGAATCATCACCCCAATCTCTGCTTTCATTTTCTCATGGTGTTCTCTCTGTGTCCAAATTACCCTTTCTATACAGACACCAGACTTATTGGATTAGGGGCCCACCATGCTCCAGTATGACCTCATCTTAACTAATCACATCTATAATGACACTATTTCCAAATAGGATCACATTCTAGATACTGGGAACTAGGACTTCAACATATAAATTTTGGGGGACACAATTAAACCCATAACAGCGGGGGAGCATATGGTCTTATATTTCTGTTTAGACCGTTGAAAGAATTCAACAGCTCAGAAAAAACGTCATCAGAGGGCTGAAAGGCCAGGACAAATATAGATGACTGCCATTTGAAGTTATTGGGATAGAAAAGAAAGGGGCTGTGCTAGCAACCGTCTAACAGTTAAACTCTAACTGATCCAAAAGAACCTCCCTTGGAATCTAGCAGGCGGAAGATGCCTCCCCTAACGTTGGGCCCAAAATCCCCCTAACACATTGGAATGGAGCAGATGGCAGTTGGGTAGAGGCTGACAGGTTGTGATAAAGGAGGGTGCTAATGGGACCTTGTCCAAGAAGTACCATGTGAGCATAAACCTCAAGGAGGAGAAAACATTGATTGAAGAGATAAATATATAAAGTCAGTGAGAAACAGCAAGGTGAGAGTGGCCGAGCCTCATGATTGCAGGGCCCTAGTGGGGATCTCTACACACTCTTTGGTAAGATTCCTGCAGCCACCTTGGGTCTAGAACATGTCTGGTTCCAGTCTGTATAAGGTCCTGCCTGAATCCATTCTGTTGCCCTCATCACTCCTCCTACATCTTTACAATAATAAACACATTCAGTTGAGCTAGCTGGGTCTCTGTTCCTGTAACTGAGAGATACAGTAGAGCATACGGCTCAGTCAGCTGTCAACCCATCCAAGGCACCACCCTGATGAGGACATGCAGTGCCATGGCCTCCAGAAAATGAGTTACCTCTACTTCCCTTTTCTACACATAGTGGCCCTTTTAGAACAATATATATTATGGTCTCAGTATCTTAGGGTTACATGATACGCATCCTTTCAAACTTTAATGGGATTTTGTTAAGATGCAGATTCTGATACATCAGGTTGGGTGGGTAGGGTGGGGCTGAGATTCTAGGTTTCTCACAAAGTCCCTGGTGGGCCAGTGGCCACACTTTGAGAAGCACTGATGTGGCTATCTTGCAAAAGAAGAAAGTGAGGAATGGAGAAACTAAGTCACTAATCTGAAGTCCCACAGCCAATGAGGAACAGGTATCCCAGCTCTCAAGCTCAGTTCTCCACATATTCATGCCAATCCTTAAACAACAATCCCTGCCCAGAGGAAGCAAACCTCCTATCATGCAAGGTCAGCCACCTCATGAAGATGGAGATATGGACAGGCTAAGCCAGTGATGGCGAACCTTTTGAGCTCGGCGTGTCAGCATTTTGAAAAACCCTAACTTAATTCTGGTGCCGTGTCACATATAGAAATTTTGTGATATTTGCAACCATAGAAAAAGATTTATATTTTTGATATTTATTTTATATATTTAAATGTCATTTAACAAAGAAAAATCAACCAAAAAATGAGTTCATGTGTCACCTCTGACACACATGTCATAGGTTCGCCATCACTGGGCTAAGCAGAAAATTCCGTCATTCTGAGTGATGATTCCATTCATGTGCTTCCTCCCATGTGGAGCTAGTGACAGTTCTGGTTGGAAGAGAAATTGTGGCTGGAAGGATACAAAGGCCTTGATGGGCCTGGTTGTGTTCCAATAAAATGTTATTTGCAAAGACAGCTGGTAGGCTAGATTTGGCCTGTGAGCCAAGGTTAGCTGACCCATGTTCTAAGGTTGACTTACTGTTTACTATTGTTTAGGGCCCAGATGCTGTCAATTTTTGTCCAAGGAGAGCTTTAGCCCATTAAGACTAGGAGTGTGTGTGAGCAAGCAACAACTTGAGGATCTAAAGTTAGATTTTTCATGCCTAAATTTACTCTAATCAAGCTGAGCTCATTTAATCAATTCTTTTACAAATTTTATGCTGCTTCATATTCAGAAGCTTAGATTCAATAGGATTACAAAAACTGACATCGGGACAAAAGCTAAGGAATGATTTTGGAGGCCATGGTTGGCAACGAGAAGGAAAGAAAGGGGTAGCAGTTGTACTTACAACTGTAAACCTACTTTTTCCCCACTCTGTATATTCATAGGACACGAATCAGTAGCTGAGATATCTGCTCTCCCATACTTTTGCAGCATTATTTATAACAATCAAGACATGGAAATAGCCTGTGTGCATTGATACAAGAGTGGATAAGAAAATGTTGACATATACACAGTAGAATATTATTCAGCCATAAAAAAGAAGAAAAGCTGCCATTTGTGACAACATGGATGGAAGTTGAGGGCATTATGTTAAGTAAAATAAGTCAGAGAAAGACAAATACTGTATGACCTCACATGTGGAATCTGAAGAAACCAAATTCATAGAAACAGAGAGTAGAATGATTGTTACCAGGGGCTGCAGGGGTGGGGGTGAGGGGATTGAAAAGATGTTGGTCAAAAGGGTACACATTTCCAGTTCTATGATATGTAAGTTCTGGGTATCTAATGTCCAGCATAGTGACTATAAAAAATAAAAGAAGGCTTGGCATATTGTAACTCAGGGGTCCTCAAACTACGGCCCGTGGGCCACATGCAAATACAAATATTGTATTTGTTCCTGTTTTGTTTTTTTACTTCAAAATAAGATATGTGCAGTGTGCATAAGAATTTGTTCATAGTTTTTTTTTAAACTATAGTCCGGCCCTCCAACGGTCTGAGGGACAGTGAACTGGCCCCCTGTTTAAAAAGTTTGAGGACCCCTGTTGTAACTCTTAAAAAAAAAGTGAAAGTAAACTTCACCTGTCTGCTCTAATTTTCTTCAATATTTTTACCTTTTTAGGCTACTGTTAAAAATAGTATTTTGTCCCTATACCTCTTTTAGTGTTATAAATGTATAAGTAATGAATTTATATATTTCCACATACAGACTGTAAATAGTTTAAATATATACATAGAATAGATGCATTTTACACTTTATGATAGTGCTGGTTTATGTATCCAAATATGGCTATGGGCATTTCATCTAGTTGAAATTTGTCAAAACCCAAGAAGCAAAATTAAAAAAAAATTCCTAAAATGGATTTCCCAGTGCCCATATTCTACACGTCATATTCTTGCCTGTCCCCTCACTTAGGACCTAATTACTCTCACTCTACACACCATTGTGTCATCGTTGGCCTTCCCACACGGTGGCTGAGAAGTAACCTGGGTGTCACCCTGATGGCAAATCCAATCCTGAATGAAGACTCATGTGGCAAAATGACTACACTGCCTTGTGGGTGTGATGGCACCGACGGGGAGAGATTCTGAACTCAGCACATTGCAAGAACATGTGAAAACACAACATTTCCATAAGTCTTCCAGCCACGAGTCTTCCAGCTGAGGCCCAGGAACGGGGAGCAGGGACAAGCATCCCCACGGGGCCACCTGAATTCCTGATCCACAGACCCCACGAGCCTAGTGACACAGCCTGCTTCATGCACAGAGTGTGGGGGCTGTGGGTTAAGCTTCCACATGGCCAGGGCAGGCACCAACCCTCTGGGGGGCATGGCCCAGTCCCAAGCACTTGTGTATTTACCTCATTTACAGCGGACAAAGATCCCAGGAAGAACGTATTGTTATCACCATTTTACAGGCAAGAAAACTGAGGCACAGTGAGGTCACGTCACTTGCGGACAATAGACGCTTAGACACCGAGTGCGCACCTGGGACCTGAAGCTAGGGAGGCTCTGACCCCGGAGCCTGGCAGGCTCGTCTGGGTGGCCGCTGCCCTTGGATCTCAGCAAGAGAATCCCCGCTGCCCTCTGCCTTGGTCCCGTCTCCTTGGCTCTGTCTGTTCCTGGGCTAATGTCTGGGAGGCCATGGAAACGTGGGTTTACAGCCCCCGCTGGATCCACGCAGGGGTTTGCACAGACGCCCCACTGCCTGCGGGCTCTCCTGTCAGGCCCCTTCCTGTGGGCACCAGGGCAGAACAGGACCCTCCTTCTACCCTCTCCTTTTCAGGGGCCCGGCGTGCTCACTGCCTGCATCTGAAGGCGCCCCTGCCTCCTCTGGCCTCCCCGCTCCACCCTTTGTCCTCCGCAGATCTGCACGCTAACTTGAACAAATCTGCACGCCTAACTCCTTTTTTGGCCTCTTTGACTTTATGTAAAACTAGGGGGATGAGTAGAGAGACTGTGGCCACTGTTGTCGCCCCCCCACACACTTTCCCTTCCTCCTCTATCGTCACCTCCTCTCCACCCGCGTGATGGAGCAGGGCCTCCTGTTGGCAGGACCGACGTTACCTTGTTTCACATCATCCGCCATCGCCTGAAGCGTGAGCTCCCGCGGCCCGTCCACCGTCTTCCCGTTGTCTGTGGGGCCCCAGCTGGCGCTGTAGATGTCGATCAGCTGGGGCATGTGGCTGATGGAGGAGGCCTCGATGATGTCCGTCATGAACGGCTGGTCCAGCATCCGGATACCTGTGGACACGGCGGGCAGGGAAACATGGGGTTTTGGTCCCCAGTTCCCAGAAGGCGCAGGTCTCGGGTGCGGCTGGAGGGTCCTCCATCCTGGGTGCCCTGGGGACGCTGCGGAATCCAGAGCCCAACCTGGGTGTGGTGTGAGGGCTACACCTTCAGAGGATCAAGCGGGAGGCGAAGACGGGCCCACCCACCCTTTTGGGACCCCACCCTCACCTTTCCTTATGCAACTATTTGAGGACGATCTTATTCCCCTAGCAAACTTAGCTACAATTCCCAACGGGGAGAGCCCACCTTGGTTGAGGACATTCCTGTCTCTAAGTGGAAGGCCAGCCTCTGAGACTGGGTGTTGACTGGGGCCAAGCCTCAGAGGAGAAATAAAGTTACTGTGCACAACAGTGAGGGGGAGGTAATAGATATTAGATATTGCAGGAGAAATCCCAGAGGACAGAGGGCAGAGGGCAGGAGGGGCAGGGAGAGTGTAGGTAAGTGCAGGGTCAGGAAAGGAGGAACTCTAGGTCTCATTGTATCTGAGAAAGGCCTTTGGGAAGGACAAATGTTGCGTGGCTTATTCTAACATACACTAGTAATGGGGTGCGTGTACAACCCCCTCCTCTTTCTCCCCTACGGCTTCTTTGTAAAGTTGGCATTACTCTCTGATGCCTGTGGGAGTGACTCCTTGCTGGGCAGCTGAAAAGGAGCAGCCTGCTGCAGTCCTGGACTGTGTGTGTGTGTGTGTGTGTGTGTGTGTGTGTGTGTGTAAACCTGAATCGGGCGGAGGCACACGGAAACAGGGCATGCCTGTGCCACACGGAAACGGGGCACGCCTGTGCCACCTGTGGGTCACATCTCCAGGGTTAACTCAGCTGCAGCCTCTCCAGGGTTAACTCAGCTGCAGCCAACAGGATGGGCTTTCTGTCCCTCTATCACTAATCTCCAAACATTGCCCTTTGGGGCCATATTGTTCTCTGCTTGATTCACTGTTTTGTGGCAAGGAGCCTAGAATTTTAGTCCCCTGACCTAAGTCTTTCTGTCCACGGGAATTTTGAAATGAAGGGGCTGGGCTGCACACAGTGAAAGCTTGGATGCGGACACTCCTTACTCATCCCCCATGACCAAAGGACACCATTGTGCAAGCATCACTCTCGCATGGCATGCAACCCAGTTTAAATAAGGACAACTAGGGTTCTTGCATGACGCGTGAAACGGACATAAAATTGTCTTCTCTCTTAAGGGCCTCTCTTTCCTCCTCAACATCCCAGAGCCACCCTTGTGCCTGCATAGCAGCTTCCCCCAGTGCTCACCCTCCTCCTGACTACCCTCCGTGTTCAGCAGGCATTTCCCCGGAAGCCTTCCTGGACCCAGCTCTCCGGGTTTTCCATTAGCACCACACTTTCAGCCTCCCAGGACAAGTGTTTGTGTGCTTCATTCACCACCAGATGGCAAGGTCTTTGAGTACAGGGCATGTGTCTATTTTGTTCACGTCTGTGTCACAGGGCATCAGCATGGCGCTTGGAGTTTATCTTAAGCTTGATAAATATTTGGTGAATAAATGCATAGGATTATTACTTTATGTAGTCCATTTTCTCCCTAATAGAAATAACAGGTCCAGAAGAACAAATAACAGGTTCAGATTTTCCATCCTCTGCCATTAACTTACAAATCAACACACTATTTTTGCTAACAAATACCCAATTATGAGTTAATATCCTTTTCTCCTGGAGGAAGCTCATCCAAAATAAGCATGGTTTGAACTTTCTGGGAGCTAAGTTTTATGGTTCATTTTATAAAAGATAGAAAATTGAAAACCATCTTTTGTTTTTGGTCCATCTACATTTTACTTATTTAAAAAATTTGTTCAACAAAGGTGACCCACAGGTCACAGAATAAACCAAATAGTGCAGCTTCCTCTTGTAAGAAGTCATGCCCACTTTGTGGACGGGGAAACATCACAGAGAGGTTGGTATTCTTTTTCTTGCAAGAAGAAAACTCAGATGGTCTTGAATTTGTCCAGTGCCCAGATGCCAGGACTGAACAGCCACCCTAACTGGAAGGTGAGAGAAATTTGAACTTGGCCAGAGTAGGTCTGGACTGTCCCACCACATGCCAGCCAATGGCAGCACTAGATTTTGTCATACAGCCAGTGCCTGGTGCATTCAGCCGTGTCCTATACCCTCTCTATTTGCAGTTCTTATCCCCCTGTCTCTCTCCCTCTTCATTCCCTCCCTGGCTCCCTGTTTACGGCACAGACATCAAGCTGGTGTGCATTAATCTTCTGACTGTTTCAACATCAAGGGAGGCAAGGGCGCCAGAGACTGAAAGCAAAGCTCTCATTCATATTCAGGGGCCAGGCGCCCGACATTCTTTTAATCTCGTTAAGCTCTGGAAGAATGAGGCATGCATTAATTGAATGAGACACAGCATTAATTTTTGCAAGCAACTGCACCATTAGCAGCCAAGAGAGGCTCAGGGTGACCCAAGGGTTTTTCTGGAGGGCCTCTTTTCTGGCTCTGGGTGCTCTAGGAGCTACAGGAGGATATCTATAGAGAAGACACAAGAAGGCATGAGAGTGGGAGGCAGAGCAGAGAGGGAAGACCAGGGTGCTAGGACTCAGTGCCTTCACATTTGTACAAATGCTCTACTGGCTGATGTAATTCAATGGTGAGGAGACACAGTGCACATCAAGCATCTATTCCCTCCCCTAACCGCCCGCCCGCCCCCCCCCCCAGGCCTGATCACCACATTAATGATCAGTAGTGACTCTACATCCCTACCTTTAGGTTCTGAGCTTCATGCTTGTCTGTACAACTTGCAGTACTGCTAGCCTCTAGGGCAGCGATTTTTATTTTTATTTTTAACTGGTGTGTGCCGTAAGACACATGTAATACCTGACTATTTCAGCAGGGGCACTGACCTCTTTTCCCTTAGATTGTCCAATAAAAAGACAACAGCCAACACAACAATAGCCATCTAGTGTGAATGTCCTGTCTCAAACCATAAATATATAGGTCATAATAGAGTTGCATCTTATTGGTCATGTCACATAATAATAAGTTTGCATATGGAAATTTAATATGCAATGAAGGTGGCATCACAAGTCGAAGGAACAGGCTGGATTAATAAATAGATGGTATTAGGCCCTGGCTGGATGGCTCAGTTGGTTGCAGCATTGTCCCATACACCAAAAAGTTTGTGGGGCTCTCTCTCTCTCTCTCTCTCTCTCTCTCTCTCTCTCTCTCTCTCAAAAATCAACACACATATCCACAGTAAGGATAAAAAAATATATGGTGTTGGGAACATTGACTCATTGTTTGGAGAAAAATAAAACTGGACCCCCAGCTAGCACAACATACAAAGGGGAATCCAAATGGACTAATGAGCTCGTGCAAAAATTAGGGAGAAGATTTTTGCATCGATTAAAACTGATCAGGGGATAATCTCTAGGACATACCACAAGTGCTTGAAAATCAACAAGAAAAAGACAGGAACCCCAATGGGGAAATGAGCAGGATTTATAATAAAAGTGAACCCAAGAGGCTAACAGGCAGATGAAGAGATAGTCAATAATTTTAAAATCTTTTTTACCTTCAGAGGACTTATTTTATAATCACATCTCTGTAGCACCTCAATTTTTGCCTTTTCTTGAATACAGGATGAAGAGAGACAGACCTAGGACCCTGGAGGGACTTGGGGTGTAGCTGCCAAGGCCTCCACAACCTGTAACTGAACACCTTGAGACTACCAGAGACTAGCAAACTCTTGTTAAGCCACCAGGTGGCGCTCTACCCATCCCTAGCTCAGAAAGCTCATGAAAGATTCTCTGGAAGGGTATGGCTCAGAGTAATAAAAACCAGCCATTTTTTTGTAATTGCCAACTAGAATGAACAAACTGTTCCTCCTAACTATGTAAGGTGGGGGAGCCAGAAATTCTGCTTTTGTTGGGGTCCTCATGAAGAATTCCTTTTGCTCCTCTGGGGAAGCCTAGAGAACACTGGATATCCTACAGGACACAGGACACAGGACACGGTTACTGGAGTTTCCTGGCCCTTGAGCAGTTAGAATTAGCATGAGTGGTTACAGAGGAGCAAGTCTGGGGTTTAGGGAGTGGAAAGGGGAGAAAGGTGGCTGCTTTATTGAAAATCTTTGTGTGGCTGGGTGTGCCTCCCACCAGCTCTGGTCTTGGTTTCTGGGATCTCAGAGCATTGCAGTGAAGGTTTCAGAGAGCAGGGTCATGTCTTTGAGGTATCAGGCTGCATTCACCCGCCTGTGGAACAGGGGTTAGTCTCCAGGTGAGGCAGAGGCTGTCGCCCCCATATGAGTGTCTTTGCTTGGCAGGAGTTCTCTGCCTTAGGAATTCTCCTCAGTTCCCGTGAGCTGGCAGGCTGGGTAGGCCAGGGTGTCCCAGGAGCCTTCCCCACCAATGAGGGATGGCAGTTGGTGAATAAACTCCCCAGCCTCCTCACCTTGAGAACTGCATTTCCCCCCAGTTATTATTATTATTTTTTATTAAACAACTATTACAGCTGTTCCCCATTCCACAACCTCCACCCAGCTTTCCTCTGGCCTTCACCACACATAGTCCATGGCAGTGCATATATGTTCTTTGGCTAATCTCTACACCTTCTTTTATATGGTTGGGGGATGAATTTTGAGGGGTATTCCCATAGTCCCTCAGATCCAATCGTCCATGGGAGCAACCAGCTTATCTACATACACTGTTGCTTCCTTCCCTTTGCTCCCTTTCCCTCTCTCCAGCTTCCTGGGCTCTCCTTCCATATAAACTCCTTGCACCCGTAGGGAAGCAAAATTTGCCATCCTAAAGTGTGTCTTTCTGGCATGAGGATTATTTTATTTTTAAGAAACAAAGGACTCAAGAAGAACCTTTGATTGGTCAGTTCCAGGGCAGGGGGTCATTAGTCAATGCAGCTGGACCTGGTGTTACCCACCTGGTTTTGCTGCTTTTCTGGGCCTGGAGCTGGAATACAACTGAGACCATGACCCTGAAAGGGCACACCTGGGAAAGCTGGTGAATATTCTATTGAATCCTCCCCTGAGACCTTCCCTAAACTCCCAGCCTTTAAGGCCC
>NW_005871090.1:7242681-7307286 GCF_000147115.1 Myotis lucifugus | reverse complement strand
GAGTCATTGGCTCCCTAAGAGGCAAAGATCATGCTCATCTGACTCACTATGACTGTGTCTCAGACAATTGGACACTTGAGAATTTTTACCAGTGACAATGAAAAATTTTATTGCACTAAATACTAATTAGTTCTAGCTAGAAGATTTTAACTAGTTTAAAATTGTATTTTCAAGAACACATTTGAAAATTAACAATTTTATGGTAGGAGTCATCATTTTTTTAAAAGAATAATCTTATGGTATATCATACAGGAAGAGTTGCTTTGGGGAGGGTTGTGCTGGATTCAGAAAATGGGGTAAGGGAGAAAGCCATTCTGTCGGTTATATTTTTGTGCCTGAATCATTCTATCAAAGGTAAATTTAGTACCTACTAGCTGCAGAGAGATGGCAAATAGCTGGCACACATGTTGCTACTGCCCTTTCTGAGGTCGAGTGGACAATTGGTAACCAATCATGCTGAAGCCAGGCACTCCCTCATGGTCCTTCTCAACACAGTGCTCCAGACCATCATTTCCAACCACAGCTCAACCCTGGCTTAGTGACATCTATTTAGTAATGTCACATCCCTGTGTCAGAAAATGGTTTATTTGCTAAGAGTATGCTAGGATTATAAGTCATGGGGGTAAGAGACACGTTATGTCAGAAGTTTTCAGATGTTTTAATACATCCTCACCCCTTAAACACACTTCCAAATACTGCATTATAATTTTAAAGCTGTAGGCAAAAAGTTGACAGAGAGTGAATTGTGCTATTGGACATCAGCTATGATCTTTAAAAAAATGTTGCAAATTTGAATTATTCCCCCCCACTCCCTGCATTTTCCGTAATTGCCAAGCCCCTCAACCTGTATGCCTTGCCTGCATCCTAGACATTCTCTGGTCAACTTGTTAATTATAGGAACAGAGTCTAAGCTACCTGGCCACTCTCTGACCATAATACTTCCTGTCTTTTATAATAAAAATGATGCTTATAAAAGGATGGTAAAAGTTGGAATTAGGGTCATTTATGAAGTTTGGATTCAAGTGTGGACTTTGACATATACTAATTGTTTGACCAGGGAAGTCACTTTTCCTTTCTAAACCTATTTTCTTATCACTAAACTGAGAATTACAACATTTTTTTATGGGCCATGAGTTTGTCACCAGAAGTAAAAGAAATGAATAAGGTGCTGTACACATTATTTATACCATTAATTGAAATTCATATGTTCTCATAAATTTCACCCAAGAACATCAATAATAGGGAAGCACTAGGTTTAAAAAGTATAGCAGTCTTTGGTTGAGCAAGCCATACATCTTTATTTCTTGGTATTTCTTATATGTAATTAACCATTTAGACAAGAATGTTACTTGGGGGAAAAAGGAGGCTGCATTTACATGTGTAGTAGCCACATAGACTAAAGAAAATAGGTAGATGTTGGATAGTTTTCCATGCTGGGCAATACTTCAGACCTCTGCCAGTTTTGTTTTGAAAAAGGGACTGCATGACCTACATGAGGTTACAGCAGAAACACTTTTCAAAAACATACAGACACAGACCCGTGGGGCAAAAAAAGTTCTCTACAATCGTTTCCACAGATCAAGTGAAATCAGCATGTTTTAAATCACCCTTTGGTGGGTCCAGACAGGCTTTCTTCTTATTCCTATTTCCTTCTATCTTTAATACAGCGCCAAACAATTCCTAGTTCAACAGATAATTCTACAGGAGCATTGCAATGTTAGAAAAAAAAATCCAAGAATTTAGAGAATGTAGCCACACAAAGGAAAAGTCACAATACAATTTAGTGAAGCACTGAGATTATTTTGCTTGTGATTTTCAAGCCTTAAAAACAAAACAAAACAAACAAAACAAAACAGAATAAAACCCCAAACCTAAAGCCAAAGACACCTCATGAGGCCCAGTTTACCTGTTAAACCAGTCATCTGTGTATCGAGGGTAAGGATAGGGGTCGTTGCTACTGAAGTCATAACTTGCTTCGGCATTCTGAAAAACATAAGGGGTCTCACTGGGTCAATAAAGCCAGAGGCACAGGCAAGAGAAAATGCTGCTATACAACTGTTTCAGGCTGCTAGTCCCTCCCCACGTGCTGTGTTAATGTTCTGCTCTGGACCAGCCCTTATCAAATGGTGACAGAGCTGAAATGTGTCTTTGGAGCTTTTTATCCCCTCTTTTATCCCCCTACCCCCCCCTTTTTTTTTTGTTAATCCTCACCTGAGGACATTTTTCACTGATTTTCAGAGAGTGAAAAAGAAGGGTAGAGACGAGAGAAACATTGATGGGAGAGACACATTGATTGGTTGTCTCCGCACATGGCCTGGGCTGGGAGCCTGCCACCGAGGCATGTGCCCTTGAGGGGAATTGAACTTCAATTAATGATAGAGCATCAACTCTATACATTGAGCCAAACCGTCTATCCCCTTTTTTGAGGTTTCCTCATTGCATTCTATTTCAGGCCCTCAGAGTTAATGATTTTGAGTATTCCACTCTCCAGGACTGTCTCCATTTTAAGTTGAGTTATGCCTTTTGGATAAATGGGATTTACCTGGAATCCAGGGCTTAAGCTAAGTTTCTTTGAACTGATGGCCAGAATTTCTAGTTCTCATGTCACAAGTGAGATGGCCTTTAGAGTTTTCTTGCTTTATGTGGAAGACTCACGTCCAGCTCCCTGCTTCCGACTGACTTGGGGCTTACCTTCTTCATGCTTATGGATGTTAAACCCCTGCCCCAGCCCTGAATACCAACCTCAACATCAACCGCAGTCATTTACGCACTTTACTGTTTTGTTGAAAGGAGATACATGAGCTGCTATAAGGTTACAGCAGAAATATTTTTCAAAAGCATATCAATAAGAGTCTAATATATGCGGTTTTTTTGATCGATACCATTTTGAAATAGTAATTTATTGCCTTCCCTAAGTATGTTTGGTTACCCCTAATATTCCCTGAATTTTTGAGATAAGAGCATTCTTAGGTAGAGTTGGTGGAGTAGGAATCTCAAGAGGAACACAAGTTAATATTTTTTCTTTCGGGTTTCAAAGCTGAGGTTGAAACTTAAACAGATTTGGAAGACTATTGTTAAGCCTGATTGGTTTCTCCATAGAGATCAAAATTTCCTGGTCTAGGGTGAGTTAGGTAGAAAATTCAGCATGAGTAGCCGTTGTGGGGTCCTCAGAGGGGCCCCGAGTGCTACCTCTTTCTTCTGCGCTGTGCTCTTGGAGTGGGATGGGTTATGTTGGAATGTCCAACTTCAGAGAAGTCAGGGACTCATCCTTGGACAAGGAATGAAGCTGCAAATCAAAGTGGCTCCGTTAGGTGTCTTAGCTGGGGAGCTTGAGGTAGCCCCACTCTGCAATCCTGTGACCCTCTGTACGGAGCAAGGAACAGCACAATCTTCTTTAGGAGGCTGATTGGTGAGGACAAACAGTGAGAACCAACTGGCCCAGAAAGATCTGTGGTCAGGACAATGAGGATCCAGGGTTCAGGCATGATCTGCATGAACTGACTTTCCAGTAGGCATGGAATGCATGGACCGAGGATGAGACGCAAGCATCAGGACCCAGATCCCTCTCCTTAATGCTACGTTTATCCTTGAAGCTGGAGGGAAATTCTGGAGACAGGAGGGTTGGGGGAAAACTTGAGTTGACCAAAGTCAAGTGTTTTTTTTTTTTTTTTTATTTACCATCAGTGCAATTATCCTGGTACCATCAGTGCAATTATCCTGGCAGATAGGAATTAAATTCAATTAGAGAAAAATCAAGTCAAAATTTTCTGCACCTTTGTGTTTGTTTCACATGCTCTCCACCCTGGCCCACCTTTCTGGGTCATAATCATCACCTGTGGTCTGGCATAAGGCCTTTTGGTGCTCATTTCTGGAGCAAATGGTTTGCCTTGAGGTGGGTGGGGGCTCGCAAGAGGAATCAGGGAGTTCTGACAGGGGAACTGGTAGTTGAGAATCCAAGGAACTCTGAGGTCGTTTTTACAGCAAGAAGAAAGACTGTGTATTGTCTGGGGTCAATTTCACCTCTGAATGTTGAAATAAATGATAACTTAGGAATTCTAAGTATTTTGCTGTCTTTACAATGATTTTGATGATGAACACTCAATTCCTTACATAACAGTCTACACTGAGTATTAAGGAAAGCATACAGTTGTGATTATTTGGCTGTATGTTTTCTGGCTGAAAATCAAATGGTTTATAGCAAGAAAGAACAGTAAGCAACATTTTGCAAAGACTCTGTTTATAGTTTTATAGCTCAAACCAAATCATTTATTGATTTGAATGATGGTGTTTTCTTTCACGAAATTGTTTGTGTACAGGAATAAATTAAACTGGTCTTGAATTATCCTGGAATTTCCTAAGCTAGCCATTAACACTGACATTTGGGGGAAAGTGGTGTCTCTGTAAACTTAATGCTCTGGTCATCCTAGCTAGAATGACTTGTTTTGGTTTAAACTCTTTTATAACTTCTTCCTAAAATGCATTAGTCTATTTTATTGCTTTAGAAAAGACTAGATGTTTAGTGAACATAAGCTAATCATTGATGATTCAGGATCAGGATGATTCAGTCATCATTAAGAACTGAATTATCATTGTACCATCACGCAGAAAGTGAGAAGATTGGGCTGAATCCAACCTGACCTCAGGGCTTCCCTGGGAGTTATTTCTGAACTTAATTTGAATGCATAGCCAGAGAAAAAGGCTAGAGTAACTCTTAGCAAGAAAGTTTAATAATTACGGGTTTGGCCATTGCTTGCACTGGGCATTTTTGCATCAGATGGCCTGCCTGCACACTCAGCCAGGAAAGGACAAAGGACTTACGTATTTTCACAGAATCTTCTGGCTTGTCCTGTCTGAGGGATTGCATTGTGTGGCCACCAACGGCACAGGTCCACACGGGCCACATGCCGGATGCTAGGGCTGGTCTCACTGTGAAAGCTGGTGGTGGACCCAGCGGTCACCCTGCCCACTCCCTCCATTGCTTTAACTTTCTCAGAGAATCTTCTGAGACCCTGGAGACCCTGCTCTGGCACTTCCACCCTTATTGCCAAATCTGGAATTTAATGACTCTGGTTCCAGTGGACGTTCCTTGCTGGTTGCATAAGACAAATGTGTCTGCAGGCATCAGCTTGGAGTAGAGAGAGGAAGAGAGGCATTACAGCCAGACAGATCTGGTTTTGAACCTGCACTGTTAGGCCTTGGCAATTTTCTTACATTCTAGAGAATGTAGTTTCCTCATCTTTAAAATGCGGATGATAAAACTGTAACTACTTGGCTGCTGTGAGGATAAAATGAAGGAATGGATGGAAGCTGGCAAGAACATTGTCCAATCAAGTGTGGGTGTTTTCTTACCTCTTACTTCTCCTTTTGAGTCCTTCCTTTTCTTTGATTGCTTAAGGCTAGTGTCACAAAAATGCCTATAGGCCAAATCTGGCCCACCACTTGCTTTTGTAAATAAAGTTTTATTGGAACATGGTCATGTTCCCCTGCTTACAGATTGCCTATGGTTGCTTTCACACTACAACAGCAGACAAATAGTTGTGACAGAAGTCCACGAATCTTAAAATGTTTACTATCTTTTTTTAAAAAAAATATTTTATTGATTTTTTACAGAGAGGAAGGGAGAGGGATAGAGAGTTAGAAACATCGATGAGAGAGAAACATCGATCAGCTGCTCCCTGCACACCCTCTACTGGGGATGTGCCCCCTACTGGGGATGTGCCCGCAACCAAGATACATGCCCTTGACCGGAATCAAACCTGGGACCCTTCAGTCCACAGGCCGACGCTCTATCCACTGAGCCAAACCGGTTAGGGCTGTTTACTATCTTTTATAGAAAGAATTTGCAAACCCTTGAATGACATCCTAGGCCTCATGGTCTCTCAGGCTGCCTCTGACAGCCTGGGGCCTCCACTATAGCATATCAGCAAGTCCCTGTCTTCCTGAAGAGCTCCCTTTTCTCTGAAACATGCTTGTTCCTCATCCCTTCTTCTCTAGGTGGCTCTAGCTGCTGAAAAGGAATCTGATATAAACTGTCCCTACATTGCTAGGAGTTTGAAGTTTACCTGTCCCGGTTCACACCAATCATAGGTGGGTTATCAGGCATTCCTGTGGTCAGAAACTGGGCTCAGCCGACTGGAGGCTCACAGATGCAGTAGAGAGCCCCACCATTGTTTCCCCAACCCCTGCCCAGCAGCACTGGTTGAAGACTGTTTCTAAGGGCACCAACCTTCTAACTCTCTGTCTTTCCATCTACCATGTCCTATCTGTTCCCAAGGTTAGAGTATTACCCTTGGCAGAGAGAGGCAGGTGTTTGCAGTGAACAGCCCTGGGCATTCAGATGTAATCATCCAAGTGATATGGGTCCACGTGGTGTCTGCTGCACAATTTCTCACCAACTTTCATTTTTAAATGTGGTGCTGCATCGGCATTTTGTCAACCCTAGGCTCTTGTAATAGGTCATTATATTTAAAGTGGGGGTGCACTGCTTTGACTGAAGAGATATATTTAGAGCCTCAAGGATCAAACCCTATAGTCTAACTACAAAATTAGGAAAGTGGTATCTGCAAGCAGGGGTGCCACATGCAGTCATGTAGGTTGTGTTTTGCATAAGGGGGCATGCCCAAGGGGAGCCACTGGGGCTACGTGGATTTGCCAAGCCATGTGCCCTGAGAGGGCCTTTATTTTTATTTATTTTATTCTATTTATTTTTAAATTAAAAATTATTTTTCAATTATAGTTGACATACAATATTATATTAGTTTTAGGTGTACCTGGAGTGGCGCTTTAAATAATAACTGGTCAGCCCAGAGGGGTTACCCTTTTCTCATTTGTCTGCCCAGAAGGGGGTACGTATTCTAATTTGTTTGCCCAGAAGGGAGGGTGCTGTTTTGCAACTTACCCACCGATAGACGACACTTTTTAAAAATTTTACACAAATGCGCTATGGAAGTACTAGCATGCCTGTGAGCCATGGCAAGAAATAGGTCTTTCTAGTTATGTAGATATATAAGACCCTAATAGGCAAATAGAACAAATGGTGGAACAACCGAACAAATGGTCGCTACGGCGTGTGCTGACCACCAGGGGGCGTGCATGGAACATGGTGGGCGTCGGCCGCGGTGGGATGGTGGAGCACGTGAGTGGGGGCTCCAGACCAAGGTGGGGCACTGGTCGCTGTCATCAGGGCGAGCCTCTGGTGGTTACTGAAAATTCTTTGCTCCCATGCGCCACGGTCCCACCCGGCGCTCACACATGCTGCAGGAGCCAGCCCCGCTGGCACCAGCTGCCAGCCCCGATTGCTCCTGAGGGCTTTTCCACCTCTCCCTGCTCCTGAGGGGCGATTGGGGCAGCAGCTGCTGCTTGCACCCGCTGACAGTGCAGAGCGACTGGGGCTGGCACCATCAGCGGGTAGGAGCGGCGGCAGCAGGAGCGGGTCTGCAGGCAGACAGGGGACTGGGGGCTGTGGTGGGAGGGGCTGGGAGGGGCCGGGTGGGGGCACAGTGGATGGACCGAGACTCGCCCCTGTGCCCACCACATCCTTGTGGCCCACAGTTCCTTTCAAGGTGCACGAATTTGTGCACTGGACCCCTAGTTGTCATATATAAGTTCAGACCTCAGAGAAATTGTACCAGGGAGACAAGATGACCCCTGGGAAATGTCAAGTAATACCAGACTTAAATACTATCTCCAACAATAGGAGTTTATGATCATGAGTACAGCATTGCATATGCTTAGTTGACAATGTAATTTCACCACTATAGGAAATCAGAACAAGAAAGTACATTGCATTTTTCCCTTTATTCTGGCTTGCTACTTTCCCTGAAGGCATATAACCAAATAACTCAGCTAGGATCTGTGTAACAATATTAGTTTAAATTGCACTGTGCTCATGGACTAATGAAAGAGAAATGACCTTCCCTAGATAGACTCACAAACTGCAACCATATTGCCCAGAACAAAGCTCACCTGTATGGAAAGTGAGAGCAAAAGAGCCCAGTCCATTAGAGCCTAAAGAATTTTGCTATTGCACCTGCTTGCATCTAATATGGTCATGGCTGAATGTTCCCAACTGTGCCTATTTTGATTTTCCTCAAATAATTCTCCCACATGCACTGGTTTAACGATAATGTTCAGCTTACTTTGGACTGAAACCGACATTAAAGGGATTTATGTCTATATTAAGTCTGGCTGTAAAACTTAATGAAATTTCACATTTCTCCAGCACTCAAAAATTTTTAAACAAAGATGCATAGTCAGAAAATTGTTTGCAATATTTCTTCTATACTTCTAAGACTTACAGATTTTTCCAGCGACAGAATGTTCTCTGATTGTGGATTTGACCCCTCTCACCATCACTTCCTCCTACTCTTGAAATTCCAGCAACTTCTCTAGTCACTGGCGTACCCTCTAGGTAAGTATCACCATGCCCCAAACCATGTCCTGGACTACTAGGTTTCGTGTATTTCCTAAAGAGGAGCAGCTCTATCCTCTGCCTCTCCATAATACCTTTACCAGCATATTTGAGAGAGGTTCTAAGCACTAAACATAAGAGGAGATGATGATGATGATGATGATGATGATGATGATGTTGGTTAACACAGCACCCTAAATTAATGAAGTGTCTTTAAATTGTTTTCAAAGGAGTTTAAATTCTCTTATTTTATTTAATATTCTCTAAAACCCTGTAGGGTAGGAAAGCAGATGTATTGGAGGAAGAAACAGGGCTATTACTACCTCTGACACAGTCAAGGCAGCACCTGGATGGCCTCTTTAGAATTACCCCTGCCTGCCCATGGCTTCCTGGCTCATCCTGCTGTTTTACAAGGACAATGGAACCTGTATTAGACTAGGTTGAGGCAAATTCCTATGCATAAATTTTAATAGCTGCCCTAAAAGCGTCAATTCCTGTGGCTGACCAGATGCATTGAGGAGAACTGCTACTCACTGTAATTAATCTCAAAGAGCTGGCTCTAAGACAGAGTCCAACATTTGTTCAGAAAAAATTTACATCTTTATTTTCATGAGCTGCCAACTCAAATTTAGCATTTCTTTCAATTATGGATGTAGACTACAAGACATGATATTATTAGCAGTAGCTGTGAGCTTGTCACCAATATGAACTTTCATATCACATTATAGTTGTTGCAGATATGCTGAAATGTCTTTTCTTCTCACTCTTACCTGCCCTTGATTTTGTTATTTAATGTATTAGAGGCCCGATGCATGAAAATTCGTGCAAGAATAGGCTTTCCTTCCCCCTGACTGCCAGCACCGGCTTCCCTCCGGCACCTGGGACCCGGCTGGCTTCCCTCCTGCCCTGGCTTTGTCAGGAAGGACGTCCGGAATGATGCCTGAAAGACGTCCGGTCTAATTAGCATATTACCCTTTTATTACTACAGATTATTAAAGAAGGATAGATATTGCCATCTCACAAATGTTTATTTTTGTTTGATAACCTTGCTTCCATGTAACTGCTTTCCTCAGTTATCGTGTCTATTAAAACATTATTCTGAGAATGAGGGGAAAGACACTTGTATTTGAGGATACATAGTGTGCAAATTGGTGTGATCACTTGGAAGAGAAATTTGGCAATATCTATCAAAATAAAAAGTACATAGGCTGTTTAACCCAGGGACCCCACCTCTAAGAACCTATCTTAAAGATACATATCTGCCAATATATGAAAGATTTATTTTTAAATGTATTCATGGCAGCATGATTACAAAAGTGAAAGACTCGAAATAACTTAAGTGTCCAACTTGGGGAAAAACTTAAATAAATAATGGTGCACTCATACGATGCAAAACTGCAGTCCCGGCAATGGATGAGGTATGAGGTTTGCAATGAACTTCTTCCCAAGAAATACTGCCAGGTAAAAAAAGCAAAGTGTAGAATAAAGTTCATAGTGAGCTCTCATTTGCATAGAAGAGAGGAATGGTAAATGCATAGAGTATATCTGGAAAGATACTCAGAGCCTTTTTATAGTGCTTTGCCTTTAGTGAGGGAGGTGGTGTTTGGGGTAGAAGGGAAATACAGTTTTCATTGTATAACCTTTTGCTTTGTGTAATGTTTTTGCCACAATAATAACAGGTAACATATATCAAGTGTTTATTTTGCCCAAGAGACCCTCTTAGCTGTTTTGTATGCCTTAGCTCCTCCTTATGTTGTACTTGTGTAGTAGGACTCTTTTTACCATTCTTATTCTATGAACAGGGAGACTGAGGTACAGAGAGGTTGAATATTTTGCTCAAGGTCACTCAGATGAGAAGAGACAGAGCAGGGATTTGGACCAGGCAGTTTGGCTCCAGAGGCCTGTCCCCCAACTCTGCCTGCAATTCTGCCTCTCCGCATTAGGATCATAATGTTCCACTCTATTGCTTGTGTTGTATAAAAGAGAAAAACAACTACAAATACAAATAAAAGATAGTAACTTAGTGGATTTACTCTTTAAAATGTCAATGGTTTATTCTATTCAAATCCAGGTACATAAATTGAGCTCATGCTTTAGCCCCCACACTGGGACACCCCTCACTGAAGAGCCAGGAAGCACATCTCTTGCTTTGCATGATCCATCCCTTTGTTAACAGCACGGTTTTTATCTAGTGAGTTCTCTCCTCTGAGGTAGATATAATGCTTCTGAGGCCTAAACCAGGAAGTATGCCTCCAACGAGAAAGCAAATTCCTGTTTTCAACAGCAAGGCACAGCCTGTTCCTTTTTTCTCTGTTGATTATATTGTTTCTCTTAGATACGGGACTGTTTTAGAAAAAACAAAAACAAACAAGCCAACATCACACTGTATATGAGACAAATAATATTGATGACTGGCTTCCTCAGAAATGGAAATCTTAGAAAGAGTTCCTCCCCCCTGCCCCCCCCCTCCCCGGCCTCTTCAGCAGAACTTGGTGGCCGTGGGGTTTCTGAGTCCAGTTAGGAAAATCACTGGCTGAGAGTTGTGTTCCTTTCAGGGGTGGGGAACCTTTTTTCTGCCAAGGGCCATTTGGATATTTATAAACATCATTCGTAGGCCACACAAAATTATCAACTTAAAAATTAGCCTGCTATATTTACTCAAACATTTAATTAACTCACCCCTAATGCCTTGGCAGGGCCAGACAAAATGATTTCGAGGGCCTTATATGGCCCGAGGCCGGATGTTCCCAACCCCTGCTGGATGCTTGCACATGGCGCCTTCAGCAACATGGTATTGTGACCAGACTGTGACTTTTTTCAAAACACTCCTCCAATCCTTCTTATTATGCCAATGACAAGCCTTTAATTCCTCCCTGTTCCCTCCTAATCCATCTTCTTAACTGACAGAGGCAAGCACTGGCAGGCAGCAACGTCCAGCTTGAGTTGCTTTCATTATTTTTATGTTGACAGTTACTTCTATTTATGTCAAGGGATATTGGTTGTTTTTCTATTTAAAACAGTGATTTATAGTTTCACTTTCAAACACATTCATTTATGTTAAAAAAGTGAGTCAATTTAGGGAAACATACTCGGTAAATAATAGCACCAATATAAAAAATGGCAAAGGTGTGCTGTGATTGGCGGATGTTTGGGGACCACTTGAGTAAAGTAATGGTAATATTTATGGCTTTGACATCTCCAGTTATCAGCAGAGTCAGCCTTAAGGTGAACTGAGTATCTACACAGGGGATCTGAGGGAATAATGGAAAAGACTTTTTGTCCTCAAATTTTAATCCTGTTACTTGTCATTTCAACATTATGCCTACAATCCTTTACATTACTGTTGGCCTTCAAACACCTCCATTTATTCATGCATTCAGCCAATCATTTTTTAATTTTTTTCAATGTTGAGTACCAACTATTTGTTGGGTATTGTGCAATAACAAGTCAGTATTGGAGAGGAAGATGCCCTTAGCTGGGGTATCTTGCCCTTAGCCCTCAGTTATGAACTGACACTTGAGTTTTCAATGCAGTTATCAGCTAACAGTGGTTCCCAACTCAGGCTTCTCAATAGAGTTGCCTGGGGAGCTTTTAGAAATATAAATACTTAGGGACCCCAAGATTTAATTGGTTGTTGTTGGGGTCTAGGCATCAGTATTTAACAAATACAGTGGGACCTTGACTTACGAGTTTAATTCGTTCCGAGACCGAGCTCGTTAAGGAGCTCGCTTGTTAACTCAATTACTCTATCAACTCAATGCAAAAAATCTGCGAGAGACAGCTGGTATCTCAAAAAACTCATTAGTCGGGGCACTCGTAAGTCAAGGCCCCACTGTATACTCTTCAGTTGATTCTGATGTATACCAAGGTCAAGAACCACTAAGTTAATGTCCTTTTAATCCAGTGGTTCTCAACCTTGGCTGCACATTAGAATCACCTGGGAATCTTTTTAAAATCCTGATTTGTGGGCCTTATCCTTCGGAAATTCTGTTTCTTTGTTATGGGGTGGGGCCACAACATTAGTAACAAAGAAACAGAATTTCCGGAGGATGAGGCCCAGAAATCAGGATTTTAAAAAGATTCCTAGGTGATTCTAATGTGCAGCCAAGGTTGAGAACCACTGTTTTAATCACTCATATTCTGTCCCCCTTGCTGCTTAAAGTGGCTAGTGGGCCAGTGGCACTGACATCACCGAGAACTTGTTAGAAATGCAGAATCTCAGGCCCCACCCAGACTGGCTGAGCCTGAATCTGTATGTTAACAGGGTGTCCAGGGGATTTGTGTGTGCACGCTGATTCTTTCATTTGTAAAGCGAGTGCCTGGGGTCAGGTTTCCCCACTGGCTCTTCACTTTTACTCTGCATATCCATACTCTCTCTGATATATCCTCCCCACACTTTCCCTCCTCCTCCTTTCACCTTGACAGGAAGAAATCTAATTTGATTTGTCATTCATATCTTAGCATGAATAAGTTCAGCCCGTTGTTCTTCCCAATATTTTTTGCTTTAACGGGAGAGAATGGACATTGGAAAAAGCTGAAGAACTCCATCTCTAAGAGTAGAGATTGAAGGGTGGTATTTTGGGAGTGACAGGAACTTCAGAGCATCTCTCAGACTCCTTTCTATGGAGAAGGTCAGTCCTGAGAATCAAATTGTCACAACAGATTCCTTTGGATCTGAAGGAGAGGCCTGATGAACCAAGGAAAACAAAAAAGCAAGATAAAGTGTGTGATTCTTATGCACAATATTACTGGATTCTCTGTATTTCTGGAAAGCAGGGGCTGTCGGGGGATCAATTCTGTAAGACAGGAGAGTAAAAGTTCAGAGTGAAAGCTCTCCTGCTGTGAAATAAATCTTGTTAAATATTAAGGTATGAATTATTTTTGCCTCCTGCTGCTTAACATAAAGTTTCGTCAAAACCTTAAAAAGACACCCAATTATCGACAAACTAAATGCCAAGCTGCTTTAACAGTAATAGGAGTTAAAACATCTTTTAAAATATGTTTATATTTCAGTGCATGCTTATTGTTATACCCCCACTCTTTCCTATTCTAATAAATGATATAGATAAATGAAAGTTAACAGTATAGTGTGGTATAATTTGGTAAAAATAAGGGTGCACAAATTCTGTGCTCGCCAATGCTTGGCCTCATAGCTCAAATTGAACCTCTTTGGCCACAGATGCTGCTCAAAGCCAATTCACCCTCATGACCCATTCTACTAACTGGTCAACTCCCCAGCACTGCCCTGGAATTCTCCTAGCCCTGTTTGGTTTCTCCTCTCTTTCCCAGTGGCCTTCACTGCTGGGTGCCTCCCTGCCCCCCATCCCCAGGATGACAAAGTTGACCTTGAGTGAGTTGTGAAAAAGCAGCTTGCGGCTGTGCTCAGACCTGATCACTTCATTGCTCTAAACATACGGGTTTAAGAAAAGCAGTTGAATTTAGCCTTGATACCTTAATAAGAGGGTAAGGAGAGCGATCACACAGAGTGACCACAGGGATACACTCGGGACCCAGGACAGAAGGGAGGCAGCCAACAGATGGGCTTACAATAGCTGCTGTGAGGAAACTGCCGGGTGGCTGATTGAAAGGGCCCGGAGTAGCCGACTCAAAAGGCAATTCAAGGCTGATTCTCGCAGCTCCACAAAGACTGAGTGTGCTGTCAAGGCCCTGCAGTGGGACTGTGTAAATCAGCACGACGTGAGCCAGACACCGCTCTGAAAAGAGAATCAGAAGATAATGTACCAGCCAGGGTCTAAATTTGTGTTGTCAAGGTGACGAGGTACAAGTCAATTTGTGTTTCCCTCTCTTTTGACTGGGTGTTCTACAACATTGTAGAGAGAGCTGCTCAAGGTCTCTCCACCTTTGCTTTCTCTGTGAGTGTTCTGCTCGCCTTTGGATGGCTGCTGAGGTCAAGGCCACTGCCGCTGAGTCTAGATGTCCTCCGAGCGAGGGAGAGGCGAGTTTACAGCCCTCCTTGTGCGACTGATTGCACAACTTCAGTATCACCTGCCTCTCCTTTTCCAGCCCTAAAAATAGTGAAGACGAGTTCACTGATAGCTGAGTCACCTTGTTGAAGACGATGTTCTGTCCAACTTGGGGACTTTGTCTTAAATATGTATTTTCCTCCTATCAAAAGCATAGCAATGTGAAGAATAAATATACTGCACAGAGGTCTATTACTATTTTTATTATACATACACATGTATGTTTTATATATGTGTATAATTCAGCACAAATTGATTTCATTTGAGCCTCACAGCAGTTTTATGAATTGATTATTGTAACATCAACTTTATAGATAAGAAGACTGAGGCTCAATGAGGTTATGAATTTGCTCAAGGTTTTCAGCTGAAAGTGGCTGAGTTAGTGCTAAAAATTAGATCTTCTGACTCAGACTCATTCTCTTTGTAATGCATGGCATCTACAGTTCTTTCTTATAATAAAAAGTAAAGAAAAAAATTAGGAAACTGAGCATCTTGCTTATTCTAGTACCCTTAGCACTGAGTAGGAGCATAAATGCCTAAGATATATTAAATGGCAGCAAGATGGGGGAAATTCAGGCCTTTGGGCTGCCACTCATTTTTGTATCCATAGTAAATTATACTCAACACTTGTCATCCATCTTCTCGCTTGTCACTTTTTGCTTCAAACCCTTAATCTCGACTTGAGCGATTTTTTTTTAGGATAACCTTGCTAAGAGGAGATGATGGAAATAGAGTGTTATCACCTTGAGAGACAAGTGAAAAGGAAGCACAAGGCACATTGTAAATATCTTAGTGTTTACATAGAGCTGGAAAAAAGCCAAGTGGATCAGTTCTCTTTCATGAAGAAGTTGTTTGAGTTTTACCTTTAAACGAGACCAATTTTTGTTCCCAGCTAATGCGAAATGTCACACAAAAAAGTACTGATCTCCAACTGTTCTGGAGAAAGATTAAATGCACTCCTGGTTCCTTTCACAGCTATTCATCATTTTAATTGGTTTTGAAGCCAAAAAACTTTGTCGGCATTTGTGATGGGAATCCGACTTCATAATGCATAAACCATGGAAAAGTGATTACGGCTTTCATTTGGAGGCTGTGCACATATCTTATTAAGTTGCTACAAGGATGGAACACCAGAATCCACATTAATCACAGAATCACTTTGCACAAGGGGTTGTACCTATTGAGTTATGGACACTGATCTCTTGGGAAGGAAATACTATGCCCTAGACCTTTTGCTAATGGCATGTCCTGGATTCACGGGGTTCCTTGCCACCTATGTTGCCAACACTGCTCTCGGCATTTCTAAGGACCATGAAAAATGTTCATATGATCCCCCTGCCTTCCCATTTCACGGCCTTCACCTCCAACTCCAACAATTCCCCTTCAATTACATCTCAGCATGTTCCTTGATTTCTGATAACCCAGCATGGAAACGGTTGAAATCACAAAAGTGAACATTTCATTCTCCACCCTCCACTGAACGTTCTCCCACTTCTCTCCTTCTCTAATCACCAATTTGTCTCCTTGGGGCCTGAAAATCCCTCATTCACTCCACTTTCTTTTGTGATGTCTCCATCTCATTTTGCATTTGCATGCTTCTTATCAACACTGCATTACATGTCCTGGAGTTTTCAGGGTCAAGTTCTTACTCTTCAGCTTCACCTCAAAGGCCGTTCATGATTGGCCTACTACCAGTTTCTCTCTAGCTCAGGAGTCACCAAACCTTTTCGGGAAAGGGCCAGAGGGTAATGTTTTAGGCCTTAGAAACCCTATGGTTTCTGTGACAATGACTCATTTCAGTCTTTGTAGTTGGAAAATAGCCAACATTGTAAACAAATTAAATGTAAACAAATAGGTGTGGCTGTGTTCCCATAAAACTTTATTCACAAGCAGCAACAACAAAAAAGCAGTGGGTGGGCTGTAGTTTGTAGAATCCTGCTTGTTGAAGTGCATCTCCCCATAAAATATGTTGAAGTCATAACTCTGGTATGAGGTACATAGCCACAGGGAATGTGACCTTCCTTGGATATAGTGTCTTTGCAGGTTAAATGAAGTCATATTAGACCAGGGTGGACCCTAAATCCAGTGACTGGTGTCCTTAGAGGAAGGCCATGTGAAGGGATAGACAAAAAGATACAACCAGGTGAAGATGGAGACAGAAATTGGAGTGATGGGTCTACAAGCCAATGAAAGCCAAGGGTTTCCCACAACCACCAACAAGTGGGCATGGAACAGAAAGAATCCCCCTCAGAGACTCCAGCCCTGCTGATATTTTGATTTTGGACTTCTAGCCTCCAGAACTGTGAGAGAATACATTTCTGTTGTTTCAAGCCACCTAGTTGTGGGACTTTGTTATAGCAGTCCCAGGAAACAAATCCACAGCTCTCGTGTTATCTTTTTCCACTCCCCTGCATGTAGCTCCATCCATGCCCATCCTCCAATATTGCATCTGTCTGGAATTCTCTCCTCCTTAAATCTGGCTGACTTCAGTCAGCTCAAATATCATCTCATTCAGGAAGAGCCCTCCCCACATGACACTGTGCTATGGACAGATACCCTCCCATCAGACTTGCTTTACTTCTCCATCCCCTCCGGTTCACTGAAAGTGGTTCAAGGATGTAGACTGTGCCTTTTACTTGATGCCACTATGCACGTAGCAGACTTTCAATGCATACTGAATGAATAAACTAATTACAAGACAAATGGTTGTCTAAATCACTTTGTAGACTCCAATATCATTTGACATGATGGTGATGGGAGTTATGAGGTGGAACTTGCTTGTTTCTGTACATTAACAGAATTACTAAAATAAGATTTTTTTTAAATGGGCAGAACAACGTAAGTATGCTTCCAAGGGTTTTCAAACCTTAAACATTCACCTTTTCATTACTTATATATTTGTACATTAAATGTTAATATCCCCAAACCTCTTTTTAAAAATGTGCTAGTGTCATCACACTTTATTTATACCACATTTAGCTATGGTGGTGTTATAAGTAGTATAATTTGCATATTTTAATGGCATTTTCCCTTATTATTTTAGAAAAACAAGTTGAAAATGGAAAAATGAATAAGCTGACAATAGGGAAAAATAGAGGTCTCATAAACTTAATTCAATTGAAACAAGAAAGAATCGTTAATTGTGCTGCAATATTAAACCTTTAGCCTCCATCCAATACTCATTGGATTTAACTCAGCTGTGCTCAATTGTTATAGAAAAGGAACATTTAAAAATATTTATCTTTTTGAAGAAAAAAACATTAAAAATTATGTTGAAAAGTTGAGATTAGTAGGGATTATAAATCATGATAATATTTATATGTTTTTAGCTTTCTGAAAATATAATCACATAATTTTACATTTAATGTTTAAGTTTGGAAATTGCATATAATTTTTAAAAATTCAAATGGAAAATAATCAGAATTCCATTTAAATTTATTTCATTCAGTTAAAAATGCCAGTATCTGTCTATAAATCTTTATAAAACTGTTGGGGTCCAACCCCAATGGGTCCAGGGATCCCCAAGGGTGTGGACGGAGTCGGCGAAGAATGAATGACATGGAGACTGGGTTCAGTTCATCAGCAGAGCGAGGTTCTCCCTCCAGGATCCCCAGCCAAGTTCTGTCCAAGATCTCTTGCCATGTTCTCTGGCTAGGTTCTCCAGCCAGGTTCTCCATGTTCTCCAGCCAGGTTCAGTCACCAGGTTCTTTAGCCAGGTTCTATCCAGGTTCTTTTGCCATGTTCTGTCTAGGTTCTCCAGTGAAGTTCTGTAGCCAGGTTCTGTCCAGGATCTTTTGCCATGTTCTCTGGCTAGGTTCTGGTTAGGAACTGATGATGATGTGATGAGGAGCTGATGAGGAGCTGATGAGGAGCTGATGAGGAGCTGATGAGGAGCTGATGATTATTGTCTTGTTACATCCGTATTTATACCAGCCGATTTTAATCCTGTCAATCTCTATTACAAAGGTTAGGGCGTTTCTTATCTCCATTCCAGGGAGTAAAGATTATGTAGCTTAACTACCCGCCTGGCACTTAATTAAGGGGTTGTATCCCATCCCTAACCTCAGGGAAAAATCCCCACCTGGGGAAACAACCTTTCTCGGAGAGGTGACCTTGGTTAAAACACATAGTGCTAAGAAGGTAAGCAAACATATTAAGAACAGTATGCCATATATGCCAGGTCCCTTGAAACAGCAAGGATGGACCGGCTCCCGGCATAAAACTTTTAAGATACAAAAATTGATGGGAAAAGGAAAGGAAATGAAGTATTTTGATTTAGCTTGACTTAGGGGATAAAATAAAAATGGGCAAGTGATTTTCTGGACTCATTAGATGGAAACCTCAGAGTCCACATCTTGAGTTCCTTATGCCATGCTAGAGATGAAGCTAGAATGGCTGTCCAGACAAGCCCAGATCACCGCCCACTCACTCCCAGACCCATGCTATGTGAGTGAGAACAGTATTCATGGGGAAGAGCATTCCCTACCCTCGGTGCAACTGAACTGTTTCTGGTCTCCTTGCACTCTGAGGACGGTTATTATTGTCTAGAGATTAAATAGCAGTTGTGTTACCAAATGACCCAGCAATCCCAAGGTAAAGGAAATCTTCATTTTATACTAAAACCCGTGTGCAAATACAAATGCTGACTTTATAAGTGCCTAAATTGGAAGTCATCCAATGTCCCACAACTGGAGAATGAATAAACAAACTGTGGCACATCCACACAGTGGAATACCACACAGCAATAAAAAGAAAGGAGTTTTGATACACCCAACTACATACTTGAATCACAAATGCATGGAACAAGACAGGTTCAAAAGGCTATAGACTGTAGGATTCTGTGTATATGGTGACATTCTCTAGAGAAGGCAAAACTATAGTGACAGAAAACAGATCCATCGTTGCCAGGAGCGAAGGGTGGGGGCTGGGGAGGTGTTGACCTCAAAGGGGCAGCATGAGGGAATTTTGGGAGTGATGGGGATGTCCTTTCTCTTGATTGTAGTGGTAATTATATGATTCTATGTGTTTGCCAAACTCAGAACAGTGCACCAAAAAAAAAAAAGAGTAAATTTTACTTTCTGTAAATAAAAAGTGAATTAAAAAATAGCAATTGGCTACCCAACTAGAGTGATTTTATGTGATAATAAGTCAAATGCTCTTATCCTGGTGGAGCATTAGAAAGGATTTCTAGTCATAGCTTTGGAATGTGCAGCCTTTTCCCTCAAACCTTTTTCTTTTTTTTTTCCTATACTAAAAAACTATTTTCAGCGAAACTGACTACTGCGAGGTCATGAATTCTCTCCGATCTGGTCAGCAAGATGCTAAATTGTTGCCTTTGGTGTTTTCCCTGTTTGTGCATTTCATCACAGAGACAAAGTAAGTTTCCTTCAGGGTCATATTATTTCAGGTTCAGAAAGAGTTTAACTCCCTTTAACAAAAAATATACCTTTGGGGATACAGCCAAATGTGTTTGTTGGAAGCTGTCCTATTTCCTGAAGGGCAAGTTGTAGGAGACTGGGGTCCTTTGGGAGGCCAAGGCAGCATGGAACCCTGCTTCTGAGAGCCTAACACATATTTTGGAGAATGAGAGCTGCATCCTTTTCCCAGTCCTAGCCCAGTCCTGGAGTTCTGGTTTTCCTATCCTCAACAGTAGCTCATTACTCAGCATTTAGGTTGAGGTTTGGCTGGCAAGGGAGGCTCCCTTCAATTCTTCTTCATCACTGGTTAATTACTATAATTGACACAACACTGTTTCCATCCCTAAATTTATTAACCAGCAAATGTTCCAGTCATAGGCTCTCAACTCTCATTAATCTTATTGCATTAGATTTTTTAAAAAATCATGTGTTTTATTTCCTCATTATGGAAATTTCAAGTCAGCAGTGAAGATAGGGATGTGTGGGCTTCAGCATCACCTTTGCTTTTCAAGGGTAGCGGAAAGTGTTTGATCATTACCACATTCTCTCCACCTCCTTTTTCCTCTGAGATCAAAATGAGAAGTGAGGCTCTTGGGAGGACTGTAAATTGGTTCAATGTTTTCAGAAACTAAATTGAAAATGTTTATAAAAATTAAAGTCATCTGTACTCCTTGACACAAGAAATTTCACGTCTAGGAATTTATTCTAAAGAGACTTTCACTCAAGAATTTAAAGATCTATGTTTATAGTAGCAAAACATTGGGGGAAAATAAAAATGTCAATCTTTAGGGGCTTGGGTAAATCAGTTATGGTGTATCCACACTATGAGAGAGAGTCTGTTAAATAAAAGAGCAGATTGCATGACACGATCTACCGTATGATTCCAGTTTTGGGGAAAAAAATCTTAAAGGATACACATAAAAATGCCACATCACCCAAATCAGGAAGTGAGTAGGATTCACAGAGGAGAGGTAGGAGAGCGGAGAGAAGGGAAATTGCAGTTTTTATTTTACCTACACTTTTGAAATGTCTAGAATCTGTTTTATGATGAGCAAGGCTCACTTCCATATTAAAAATGCAAATATAGAAAAAGCCACAGTGATGAAGTTCTAAGAACTTGGTAATCATGATTAAAGAATTCCCCATTTAGCCTGTATGGTGACAGTGTTTGGGAGTTCCCAAGTGTCTTGTCATCTATTATCTTCTTTTCTTTTAAAAAAATTTTTAATTGATTTTTAGAGAGAGGAAAGGGGAGACAGAGCAGCATCAATCGAGTGCCTCCAGTTCAGAAAGAGTTTAACTCCATTTAACAAAAAATATGCCTTTGGTGATACTGCCACTGATTGAACTGGCAACCTGGGTATGTACCCTGACCAGGAATTGAACCTGCTACCTATTGGTGAACAGGAGGATGATCCAACCAACTGAGCCACTCAGCCAACATTATTTCCTTCTCTTCTGCTAGAGCCTACCTAGGGAGGTGGGTGGGAACACATCCTCTCCCAGGTGGGTGGTGAAAAAGCTGAACTTTCAGGACAGGGGCAGGTTCCCACTCTCATTCTTCCCACATTCACAGGGCATTCTCAGTAGCAATTGACTTCTAAATTGGCTCTTTTGCCAATAGATTATTTTTAAAATAGCATTTTTATTGAGATATAATTTATCTGTAGTAAAATGTGTGATGTTAAGTGTGTAGCCTGACGAGCTTGGCAGTGTCTACACCTGCGTGACCATCAGGGTAATCATGTAGTCCCTTCCCATTTCCTCAGAAAGTTCTCTCTGGTCCTTCTCAGTTAATCTCCACTCCCCTGAGTCAACCCCTCTTCCGATTTCATTTACTGTAACTTAACTCTGCCTTTTTTTTTTTTTTAAAAGAGAATTTCATGTAAATGGAAACAAAGGGTATGTGTTCTTTTGTGTTTGCCTTCTTTAGCTATCATGCTTTTGAGATTCATCTCTTTTATTACAGTAAACCCTCAACATTATGGACCTTGATTTAACGGACTTAGGATTTAGCAGGCAAAAATTCCAGTCCATATGTCATATGTGAAAATTAACACCCTGTTAATTTTAAAATTCTTTTAACCAAGGCTTGTTAAATCAGGAGGTTATTTTTTTGTTATTAATTCACTGTTATTTTAAACAAATTTTAGCGAACAGGCTATTATGTTGGAAAAAGAAACTGTAGTAATTTCACTGACATGAATAAACATTGCTTATCTATAACTATGGTCTACATATTTAAATCCAACAGTTACCCAATGTTTGGTGGATGATTAGCATGTGATCACACCCCGTCATGAGTGTTAATTGGCTCTATGGTCTCATGACGTGACTTTCTGCAGCAGTTTTTATTGTTAGTCCTCATCTGAGGATATTTTTTCCATTGATTTTTTAGAGAGAGTGGAAGGGATGTAGGGAAGGGGAGAGAGAAAGAAGGAGAGAGAGAGAGAGAGAGAGAGAGAGAGAGAGAGAGAGAGAGAGAGAGAAACATCTGTGTGAGGGAGACACATGGATTGGCTGCCTCCTGCACAGGCCCCAATTGGCAGTAGGGGATCGAACCTGCAACCCAGGTACATGCCCTTGACAGGGAATCGAACCCATGATTTTTCGGTGCTCGGGCCGACACTTTAACTTCTGAGCAACACTGGCCAGGGCTCTGCAGCAGTTTTAACATGTGCCAGCTGATGTACCCAGGTGTGCTAATCTATGCTCCAGCCATGTGCATTTATTTACTTGTGGTGACTGGGGAATACACGCATTTACTAGACTTATTCAGTACAAGTTTAAAATTACTGTAATACATGTAGAAAACTTTTCTGTGAAATTAAACTTTTCATACATACTTCATTTTAATGACACATACATGTCTACATAAGTAAAAATAGGTAAATTAACTAATTTATCACATTTTTATTACATTCGGAAAACCTACTTTATTATATAATGGATTTTCGGCTTTAATGGACACCTCCTCACCCAAATTAGCCTGTTATATCGAGGTTTTTACTGTATATGCATCACTAATTTGTTCCTTTAGTTGGGAATAGTATTCTATTGTATAAACACATTACAGTTTTATTTATCCATTCACATATTGATGGGCATTTGTATTATTTCCAGTTTTGCTAATATGAACAAAGCTTCTATGAACATTCTTGTTTATGTCTTTTTATGAACATATGTTTTCATTTCTCTTAGGTAAATACTTAGAAGTAGGATTGCTGTTTGAATGGCAAGTGTGTATTTAACTTTGTAAGAGACTGCCAAACCTTCTTTCAAAGGGATTGTACCCATTAGCAATGTACGAGGTTGCTGGTAGGTATTGCCACCTGCAAATGCTAATCTTAGGTACATCTGTAGATATTTTCCTATAGACTCTATAGTATAGAGCAAAGGCTAAAGGTTTCCTACATACCAAAGAGCTTTTGTTTCCTTAGGAATTTTAGGGCTGATGTATCTCTTCTGACTGTACATTATTTAGGGTGGTAATGTACAGTCTCCTTTATATCCTATATAATAAAAGCCTAATATGCTAAGTGTCTGGTTGTCCAGTGACTGGTCAACTGTTCAACCAATCAAAGCGTAATATACTAATGATATGCTAAGGCCATTCAACCGCTGGCTATGACGTGCACTGACCACCAGGGTCAGATGCTCTGACCAGTAGGTTAGCTTGCTGCTGGGGTCCGGCTGATCAGGACTGAGTGAGATGGGCCAGACATGTTCTGGAGCCCTCCCATGTCCCTCCCTGTCCCTGATCATGCACCAGTGGGGGTCTCTTGGTGGGGGTCCCTTGGCCTGGCCTGTGCCCTCTCACAATCCGGGACCCCTCGGGGGATGTCGGAAAGCCAGTTTCAGCCCAATCCCACAGGCCAGGCTGAGGGACCCCACTGGTGCACGAATTCGTGCACCGGGCTTCTACTATATATATTTAAATATATTTTTATTGATTTCAGAGCGGAAGGGAGAGGGAGAGAGAGACAGAAACATCTATGATGAGAGAGAATCATTGATCGGCTGCCTCCTGCATGCCCTCTACAGAGGATTGAGCCCTCAACCCGGGCATGTGCCCTTGACCAGAATTGAACCTCGGGGTTCTTCCGTCTGCAGGCAGACGCTCTATCCACTGAGCCAAACCAGCTAGGGCTACAGTCACTTTTAAATACAATCTACGTTCACTTATTTTAAGTTAAAATAGTGGGTTGCTTAAGAAATGATCAAATAAATCATAGCACAGTAGTAAACACGGTACTGGGCCCTTATTAATTTCAGCCCCTGTCCCTCCCCAGGTAATAAATGAATGAGCGCTGGTCCCTGCCAGGGGAGGTCAGTCCAGAAGACTGGTTGGTCTCTCTGTCTTTTGGCAGGTGGGCCCAGACCCGAGCATATTTTCACATCCTTTTGACGTACCAAAGAACCTTTGTTTCCTTAGGTTCATGCAGTAGATTTTCATAGTCACCTTTACATACAATCCAAGTTAACTTATTTTAACTTAAGTTAAAATAGTGGATTGCTTAAAAATGATTAAATAAATCATAGCACAGTGGGTCATATTTAGAAAACCGCAGGTCTGGTCCAATTCCTCTCTAGCTATTAAAGACACTCTGAGCAATGTGTTTCATCATCATAATCAAAAGAGCTTTACTAAGCAAGCGTCCATTGTTTCTCAGGAAATAATGAGCCCCAAAGTCGATATGGGTCCCTGCTTGGGACTGCACATCAGTGATACTCTTACTAAATATATTCCTGTCAAAATTTTTGTAATATCTAACTCTCCATGAGGTGCAGAAAAACCTGAGCATCCAATTAATTTCCAGATCAACGCTGCATGCTTTCTGATTAAGCATCGTGAGTACTATTCAGAGCTCTCTGTGGGCTGGTCCGGGTTCCTGCTGATGTGGAGCGAGGCCTTAGAATTGTTGCTGAATCCTCTTCTGTGTTCTCCACAGACAGGGCTCCTAGACCCTGGTGGCTTAGCTTACAAGGTGCCTAATGAGGCCTGCAGTATTTGACAATATTTTTGTCTGCTCTTTTTAGAGACATTTGTTTTGCAGATAGCACCTAATTTTAAATGTTCCTGAGTTATTTGTTTACTTTTAAGAGGAAGAGGAAGAGGGAAGCAATTAATATTTTGTGAGTGTCTGCTAAATTCAGGATAACTCCTCCTCATCCTCAAGGCATCAGAGTAAGTGTCTCTTCTGCAGGGAGACCTTCCTTCAACCAGCAGACCAGATCAAATTCCCCTGGCTAAACACATTTATAGGGCCTAGTACTCTTTCATCACGGCAAAGCCCCACAGTTGTAAGTAAACAATTATTTCTGGAATTATTGGTTTGGACTCTATTTTCCCTTCTAGACAACAAAGTCTCTGGGTAGGGACTATGTCTGCTTTATTCATCAACATATCTCTGCCTCCAAGCTGGCCCCCAGTGATTCTTGCTTCCTGGTATTCATGACCTTGCATTAGAGTCTCCCACAATAACACGCTGACCCTTATAACCAGCAAGTTACTGCTTAATGGCAGTGGGTGATTTCTGAGGCTAGATCATGAGAGACATTGCAGCTTCCACCTTGCTCCCTCTCTAGGACTACTTGCTCTGAGGGAAGCCAACTGTGATGCCATGGGGATACTCAAATAGTTCACAGAAACCCACCCAAGGAGAGGAACTGAGCCTTCTGCCAGGAGCCACCCCAATGGGAACCACCTTGGAATTGGATCCTGTAGCCCCAGCAGAGCCTTCTGATAACCACTGCCCTGACCAAGTTTTTGACTGCAATCTCATGAGACACCCTGAACCAGAACTATCCAGCCAAGCTGTTCCTGAATTCCTGACCCATAGATATTGTGCGAGGTTAAAAAATGAACCCTGACCTCCTAGTTCATAGATCAATCCTCAACCACTGAGCCACCGCGGCCGGGCTTATTTTTTTAAAATATGTTTTTATTGATCTTTTTAGGAAGAAGGGAGATAGAGATAGAAACATCAATGAGAGAGAAACATCAACATTAATTGGCTGCTTCCTGCACGTACCCTGTTGGGGATTGAGCCCAAAACCCAAGCATGTGCCCTGACCTTAAACTGAACCGGTGACCTTCTGGTGCATGGGTTGAAGCTCAACCACTGAGCCACATGGGTAGGGCTTAACCATAGTCCATTATTACAGTAGTACACACATACCTTGTGTGAATAAATAACTGTAAGTATATTTGAAGAGCCTGCTCAAAAATTTTATATAGTGATCTGTGATTAAAAAGTTTGGAGACCAAGGTTGTTACAATATTTGCAAATCAATGAACGTGATACACCACATAAACAAAATAAAGGATAAAAATTACATGATCATAATCAATAGATGCAGAAAAAGCATTTGATAACATTCAGCACCCATTTATGATACAAAGTCTCAGCAAAGTGGGAATAGAGGGATTATACCTCAACATAATAAAGGCCATATACAGTAAACCCACAGCCAACGTCATACTCAATGGGCAAAAGCTAAAAGTGTTTCTCTTAAGATCAGGATCAAGACAGGGATGTATGCTTTCACCATTCTTATTCAACATAGTACTGCAATCAAGTACGAAGAAGAAATACAAGGCATCCAAATTGGGAAGGAGGAAGTAAAACTGTTCTTATTCACAGATGAGATGATAATGTATATAGAAAACTTTAGAGACTGCATAAAAAAGACTCTATAAAAAAGAAACTCATAACTGCTAAATTTAATAAATGAATTCAGCAAAGTAGGAGGATGCAAAACTACTATTCAGAAATTGGTGGCATTTTAATACACCAATAATTAATTTTTAAAAAGAGAAATTAATAAAACAATCCCACTTACCATTGCAACAAAAAATTGAGATACCTAAAAATAAATTTAACCAAAGAGGTAAAAGACTTATACTTGTAAGATTATAAGATAACTGAAGAAAGAAATTGAGGAAGATACAAATAAATGTAAGCATATACGGTGTTCATGGATAGAAAAAAATGAACATCATTAAAATGTCCATACTATCCAAAGCAATCTACAGATTCAAATGAATTCCTATTAAAATACCAATGGTATATCTCACAGATCTAGAACAAGTAAAACAAACATTTATATGGAACCACAAAATACTCAGAATAGTCTCAGCAATTTTGAGACAGAAAACTAAAGTTGGAGGTATTACACTGCTTGATATCAAACTATGCTAAAAGGTCACAGTAATCAAAACAGCATGGTACTGGCATGAAAACAGACATATAGATCAATGGAACAGAATAGAGAGCCCCGAAATCAACCCACACCTTTATGGTCAATTAATATTTGACAAAGGAGGCAAGAGAATACAATAGGGTGAAGTCAGTTTCTTCAATAAATGGGGTTGAAAATGTTGGACAGATAGATGCAAAAAAATGAAATTAGACCATCACCTTACAAACAAACACAGAATACACTCAACATGGATTAAAGAGTTAAATATAAATCACTAGGACATAAAAATCCTAGAAGAAACATAGGCAGTAAAATTTTAGACATTTCTCATAGCAGTATTTTTACAGCTCTATCTCCCTTACGCAAGTAAAACAAAAGAAAAAATAAATGGGACGATATCAAACTAAAAAGCTTTTGCACAGCAAAAGAAACTATCAACAAAACAACAAGAAAGCCCACTGCATGGGAGAACATATTTGCCAATGATTCATCTGATAAGGGATTCATTTCCAAAATATAGAAAGATTATACTATTCAACAGCAAGAAGACAAACAACCCAATTAAAAAATGGGCAACCTGAATAGACACTTTTCCAAAGAGGACATAAAGATAGCCAATAGATATATGAAAAAATGCTCAACTTCAGTAATCATTAGAGAAATGCAAATTAAAACTACAATGAGATATTATCTCATGCCTTCCAAAATAGCTATCATCAATAAATCAACAAACAATAAGTGCTGGTGGGGTTGTGGAGAAAAGGGAACCCTCGTGCACTGTTGGTGGGAATGCAGACTAGTGCAGCCACTGTGGAAAACAGTATGGAGTTTCCTCAAAAAATTAAAAATGGAACTGCCTTTGACCCATGATCTCACTTCTGGGAATATATCCAAAGAACCCGAAATACTAATTTGAAAGAATATATGTGCCCTTATGTTCATTGCAGTGTTATTTATAACAGTCAAGATCTGGAAACAGCCCAAGTGCCCATCAGTAGATGAGTGGATAAAAAAGCTGTGGTACACTTACACAATGGAATACTACTTGGCCATAAAAAAGGGATATCTTACCTTTTTTGGCAGCATGAATGTACCTGGAGATTATTATGCCAAGTGAAATAAGCCAGTCAGAGAAAAACAAATACCATATTATATCACTTATATGTGAAATTGAATGAACAAAGTAAACTGATGAGTGAAATAGAAACAGAGGCATGAATACATTGAACAGATTGACAGCTGTCAGAGGGGGTTAGGGGACTGGATGAAAGAAGGTGAAGGGATTAGCCAAAAACTATATACATATACATATATAATATATATATATATATATATTAAAAACATAATATGCTAATTAGACCAGATGTCCTTCTGGATGTCCTTCTGGACAACCCAGAGCTGTGAGGATGAGGCAGCTCGTTACGGCTTGCCTTGGGCCGAGCTCCTTGCATGAATTTCGTGCATTTGGGCCTCTAGTATATATATATATATATATATATATATTATATTATACATATATTATACATACATATTATACATATATTATACATACATATTATACACATATATATATATATATATATATATATATATATATATATATATATGTATAAAACACATAGACAATAGTGTGGTGATGGCCAGAAGGAAAGGGAATTGGGGGCTAGGTGGAGGTGGGCAAAAGTGGGGAAAATGGAGATGGAAAGAGACTTTGCTTGGGGCGATGTGTGCACAATGCAGTGTGCAGATGATGTTTTGTTGAGTTGTACGCTTGAGACCTGTATGATTTTGTGAACCAATGTTACCTCAATAAATTTCAATAAAAAATAAAAAATTGAAAATGTATATACAAAAAAAAAAGTTTGGAGACCTTTGATTTTATAAGTGTAGGAGATGCTATTGGATGCCCCATTTATAACCTTTTGCTTTTAGCATTTCAATGCATATTGACTCAACTCTCTTTGGCAAGATTTCCATCTCTTTATCTTTGGAGCCCAATTTGCTCATGATCTTGGCAGCCCAGAAGTATAGGAAATTGCTTACCCTTTATCCTGGTATCAGCCCTCCATCAATGACTGATGGGAGTTGGAGTGTTAATACCCCAAACTCTTTCCCCTCAGGGGTTCTAACCTGTGTCTTGGGGTTGCCCATCAGAACTGAGCTCCAGTGGCCCACAGTGGTAACTCTCTTCACACACCTGACTTGAGTCCCTCCCCTACCTTTGCTCCTGGGACCGTATTCTAAATGAGCTACTGGTCTGTGATTCCATGCCTCAGGGTCAGGTTTGGGGAAATCCAAAGACAGTAAATGAATGCAAAACTCTTTGAGCTCACTCTGCCACAGTGATTAATGTAGAGAGCGTCATGCATGGAAAAGGAACATAACTTTGACTTTATGTCTGTTATTCTCAAAAGCAAGTTAAGTAGCTTCAAACTACTTGACAATTTCCTTTCCTTATAAAATCAATTCGGCTTTTGTTTCTTAATCAGTGCTTTTATTGGAAGGGAGGAGAGTTTTGTAAGATTTTAGAGTTACGACAGACGAGTCCAATTTTCTCAGCTTACAAACGAGGATGCTATGCCCCCAGAGACGTTTAGCAGCCTGCCAGAAGTCACCTAGCTAGAAAGTGATAACAGCTGTATCTGGACCGGCATTGCAACTCTCTGGACTCATGTTCCCAACAAAACCATTTTCCTATGTCTTGATTCACAGCTGGTTAGATCAGGGGATATCAGCTGACTTTTCTTAAAGGGTCAAAATGTAAAAATTTTAGTATTTTGGTGTCTGAAGATCTCTGACATAAAAACTCCACTTGGCTATTGCACTGTGAAAGCAACCTTGGACACTAAGTCAACAAATGCGCTTGGCTGGGTTCTGCTAAAAGTTGATTTACAAAAACAAGTGGCCTATTTGTGGATCATAGTTTTCCAACCCCCTAGATGAGATTATAGAGGAGACAAAGGTCCCCTTTGTCTTTATGTTTAGGAGAAATAATCAGGCTCTCCTTATAGCTCTTTAGTGTTTATAATTTGTTTTAAAATAATATATAGTAACTTAAATAACTATTTGTTTTCTACCCCCCCTCCCCATATTTCTGTCTTGTTAAGCCTACACATTAGCCCTGTCAGGCTCTGGGGATATCGTGTTTTAGTCACTAGTTATAGTACAAACAGCACATGCACAGAAAAGACTTCTCCTTCCAAAAAATTGAAACGAGACTATTTTTTCATTGTGTCAATATTAATTCTCATAATTTAGTGTTCAATATTTTTTTGCACCGTTCCCGGAGGTATTGCAATACCGGGTCGATGTGAGGAGTGGATGGAGCAAGCTCCTAGTCCATCTCCCTGCTCCAAAAATCCATTTAATATCTTGTCCTCAGGTAGAGGGCGAATCAGATATTAAACTGATAAGAACAGATACTACACTTGATCTTAGCCAAGAGGCTGAGAAGCGATCGATATTATTTTTTATATTAATTTCAACACAGTGGAATGAGTCTAATTTAGAACAGTAAGATTTATTTGCATTTAGATTGATGTTTTAAGCATTCCCTGTGAAGAACAAATACCATGCATGCTTATAATTAGAAGCATTGTTTCCAGGGCAGGTTTGCTTTCCTTTGGAAGGATTTGTAAATATGGTGCAGTGAGTTTAATATTAATAATGATGACCTGATAATACCACATGTTTCTAGAGAGAGTCCTATGACTAGAGTTCCACATTTTGGGGATTCCATTCTCCTAGTGGAATATGGAGAAGCAAAACATGTTAGCTAAGAACATGTCCATGAATATCTTTTTAAAAAATTCAAAATATTTTAGATACTTAAAAGAGTATGGAAAACCTAGGTTAATTGTTTGGCTTGAGAATGCATGTTTTGAAAAATCAAAAGGCTATTGCTGATTGCATGTATTACAAATGAATGAGCTGAAAGCATCAAGACAACCATTCTAATTCTTTCTCTAGTTCCTGCTGCTTCCGTGTGGGGTACCCGTCAACCTGGATGGACATGTCTTCTGTGCCTTGGTTTATGGCCGTGGAACAATACACCAGTTCTCCCCAGAAGCTGGAAAGTACTGAGAAGTTTTCATTTCCTATGTAGACTATCTTTCCGATGGCATTAAGCAGACTCGTTTCGATCATAGTGAGATGCTGTGTTTACTGAGGTATGAATAAATAATTTCTACCATGAGAACAGAAGGAGGAGTATAGCTAAGCCAGAGAGAGGGCTTTTTTTGAGGAGAAAGCAGGGCTAGAAGAAAATAGGGGTGAACGTTTCGGTTTCCTACCTAGGAGAGGTAGATAAGAAAGTACCTACTTCATTGGTCACATGCAATGTAAATCCCTTCATCAGCCCGTCAGGCATCCAACACTAACTAGGTCATTTACGCTGTTCCACCCACTGTCCTGTCCTGAGGGTGAAGAGGGTGGCAAGACAGTTAAGATCCCTATGTGTCTGCAGCTGACATTCTAATGGGGGAGGCATAAAAAACAAGAACCAAAAATATAATTACAGACTATTTTGAGAATGAGGAAGGGACCCAACAGGGAGTGATACTTAAATTGAGATGGTTCACCTGTGGGGAGAGCCAGTGTCTAAGCCAGGGGTGGGCAAACTTTTTGACTCGAGGGCCACAATGGGTTCTTAAACTGGACTGGAGGGCCGGAACAAAAGCATGGATGGAGTGTTTGTGTGAACTAATATAAATTCAAAGTAAACATCATTACATAAAAGGGTACGGTCTTTTTTTTTTTTTTTAGTTTTATTCATTTCAAAGGGCCGGATCCGGCCCGAGGGCTGTAGTTTGCCCACGGCTGGTCTAAGCCTTCTAAGCCTCCAGATGAGTTTTACTAGGCGTTATTGTGGGGAGAGGATATCTGAGAGGGCAAAAATGGAAGCAGGGCCCTGGCTGGGTGACTGGGTTGGAGTTTTGTCCCGTACACCAAAAATGTGAATTCGATTCCCGGTCAGGGTGCACACCGAAGGGCGTGCACAGGAGGCAAACAATCAATATTTTTTTCTCTCTCCCCCTTCTTCTCTCTCTTAAAGTCAATGAAAATATATTCTTGGGTTAGGATTAAAAAAAAAAGAATAGAAGCAGGAAGCTGAGGTTTTTGTGGGGTCCAGGAGGGAAGTGATGTTGGCTTGGTCCAGGAGGCCAGTGTTGGAATGGAGAGAAACAGATGGATGCATTGCATAGTGGAGCCAGGACCAGCAGATCTGGTGGCTGAGGGGAGAGAGGGTGAGAGAGGAGTCAAGGATGACTCCCATGGTTGGGACATTAGTCATTGTGTCCATGGTAGTGTCATTTTGCTGAGCTGTGGGATCCTGGAGTGGGGCATGATAGATGGCGAACTTCACATTTCACTTCTCACCTGGCTGTGTGAGGTAGGGGAGATCACTAACCTCTCTGATCTTCAGTTTCCTATCTAGGAGAGGTGGATAAGAAAGTACCTACTTCATTGGTCACATGCAATGTAAATGCAATAATGCATGTACAATCCGAGGCTGGGCACATAGCACATACTCAACAAATGCTGGGTACCAAGACAGCTATGGTTCAGAAGAAGCCAAGGAGGCAAAAGGGACCAAACAGCAGAGGCCAAAATATCAGAATCAATGCAGGGAGAAGAGTGGGAGGGTGGTGCTGTTTTGACTAGCAGCCAACTCTCCATGAGAGTGGTGATGGATTTGTGAGCTAAGACCAAACAAGCGATAAATGAAAACTCTCAAGCCAAACCATTGTGTAGAATGGGATAATTGCGGTCGCTTATGGGTTTTTTTTAGTTGAAGTGTTTATGAACCTTGACTCTGGTCTTATTCACAGAGTATACATTCTTTGTTTGTAAGGTGCCTCATAAGAATCCCAACTAGGTACTGACTGTATCATATAACTCAGTGTCTATATGGTTACCACACTGCACCCACAGAGGGACTGGCTCCTTTGTATGGAGTCTTCTGGAACATTCTCTACAAGAGAGGAGTCATGTGTGAGTAGATCTATGGGTTATATTGGAGAAGAGAAGGGAGGGTGGTCCAGGATCAGTACCAGGAGGGCATCGATGCCTTTAGCATTCTGGGAAGGTCAATTTATATTTTTTCAAAGATTAACAAAGACCCATTGTTCATATCAGTAATAGGGACAATCATTATACCCCTTTGATTCTGAAGCAGAGAAGATGGTGGTCCCTGTTTTACAGATGGGAAAAATGAGGACCATAAAGATCAACCAACACGTTTTTGCTTGCAGTGACTCCAGGGGAGTCCTTGAACTAGTGCTCCCTGAATAGCTTACAGCAAACCTCTTATTAAAAAAAATTGGCAATGTTTGAGCTATAAAACATAAGCCTTCTATTTTCATAGCTTAGGGAAAATACCACCCACACACTGTAATACATCTTATTCTTCCGCCTAGCAGAGCACTCATTGGGAGGGCTGTGTGTGCGACATTCAAAGTACAGAATTCACCATCAAAGTACAGAACTCACCTCATGGTGAGGAACATTGCTCAGAGCCAAGCCCTGGCTTCCTGCACTTGGTTTCAGGTTTTAATTATTGGTTAGTCATTAAAGGTCCCTTTTTTTTTCAGTTAGTAATTAAGGGTTCTTTCTTTTGTGAAAAATAATTTCCTGTAGGTTGGGAGCCAGCAGGGCTACCATGGTTGAGAAGCAAATCCTATTTCTATGTCAGATATTCTCTCTGCCTTGGCTATGCAGGATGGAACATTCCATTTTGCCCGAAGCTCCAGACTGCAGAAACGTAAGGAGGATCCAAGAGCAGACTCTGAGATGAAGACTGTGGACAAGTGACTTATTGAAAATTAGAGGCCCGGTGCACAAAATTGGTGCATGAGGGGAGGAAGGGGTCCCTCAGCCCGGCCTGCACCCTCTCGCAATCTAGGACCCCTTGTGGGATGTCCAACTGTTGGTTTAGGCTGGATCCTGCAGGGGTCCCTTGGCCTGGCCTGTGCCCTCTCGCAATTCAGTGCACAAATCTGTGCACCTGCTTGATCACCCCTAACTATTTGCCTGCCTGCCTGATCACCCCTAACTGCTCGCCTATCTGCCTGATAGCTCCTAACCACTCTGCCTGCCTGCCTGATCATCCCTAACCACCTCTGCCTCGGCCCCCACCACCGCGGCTTCATCCGGAAGGACGTCCGGAATGACGTCCAGAAGGTCATTCAGCTGTCTGGTCTAATTAGCATATTACGCTTTTATTATTATAGATGTGCTTTCAAGGAAGCCAGTGAAGGATGGAGGGAAGCAGGATTAGACAGGGGGAGGGACAAACCAAGATGTGATTTTGGGCATATCCTGCAGGGGGTCCTGGAGGGTTAGTTACCACTCAGCATTTTCCCAGCCCAGGTAGTGTGGGCACCTGCCCGATTCCCTTCTCAGACTCTGCTCTGCGAAAAGATCACAGCTTTCTCTTCATAGAGTAATTGTCCTTAGACAAATGGGAGTCACAAAGCTAAGGAAGTTACATAGGCCCCCAAGGACCACTGGAAGTCAGTGACTGACACAGGGTTAAAAAATGCTAGTTCTCTTCTTCAGGGAGGGACCCACTTGGTAATGTGATTCATGTTCCAGAGCTCCCCAGGGGTCAGGCTGAGGCTAAACTTTTCCCATCTGTGGACCTGCTTGGGTGAGTGTTCCCAAGAGATGCCTGTGGGGATCAGGCCGAAACTAGCAGTCCAACATCCCCCGAGGGGTCCCGGATTGCGAGAGGGCACAGGCCAGGCTGAGGGACCCCACTGGTGCACGAATCCATGTACCAGGCCTCTAGTATGCTTTTAAGATCTTTGGTTAATCTCTTCCCATCCTCCCTCCTGCCCCTTTCCCTCTGAGATCATCAGTCTGTTCCATGTTTCCATACCTGTGTGTTGAGCGTCTGCCCTCTGGTGGTCAGTGCATGTCTTAGCTACTGGTCAGATGGTCCCTTAAGCTTATATGAATATATTTAAAATATTTTTGTTGATTTCAGAGAGAAAGAGAGAAGGAGAGAGAGATAGAAACATCAATGATGAGAACTTATCATCGATTAGCTGCCTTCTGCATGCCCTACACTGGGGATCAAGCCCGTAACCTGGGCATGTGCCCTTGACCAGAATCGAACCCTGGACCCTTTGGTTCACAGGCTGACACTCTATCCACTGAGCCAAACTGGCTAGGGCCCAAGAATATATATATATATTTAAATATATTTTATTGATTTTTTACAGAGAGGAAAGGAGAGGGAGAGAGAGTTAGAAACATCGATGAGAGAGAAACATCGATCAGCTGCCTCCTGCACACCTCCTACTGGGGATGTGCCCACAACCAAGGTACATGCCCTTGACCGGAATCGAACCTGGGACCTTTCAGTCCCCAGCCGACGCTCTATCCACTGAGCCAAACCGGTTAGGGCCAAGAATATATTTTTAAAGTGTCTTTTAGAGCTAAAGAATTCTCAAACAAGCAGTGGGTTAAGTACTTTGTATTCAGCAACATCTGAGACTTAGTTTAAAAAGCAAAACAAAGGAAGGCTATTCTTCATGAATGTTTGACATACTTTGTAATAAAAGGAAAGTGAAGGGAAAACATGAAAAATTAGAATAACATACTAATTGCCCCCTTTTAACTTCTTTTTCAAAATGCTCTATGTAAATCATTATGTTTCCTTGAGGCAGGAAGGGAAGAGGGAGTTAAGAGCATGGATTTTGAGGTCTCACTGTCTTAGGTTTGTGGTCTTTCTCTGCTAAGTTCTAGCTATGTGACCTTGGGCAATTTGCTTAACTTTCACCCTTGAACATGGGGTGTTCTATGTGCCAGGAGCAGTTTGAAGGGCCCTGTGTATACCACTTAATTGACTTATCACAACCATCAATAAGGTCAGTATTGTATTCACCTATTTTAGAGATGAGACACAGAGTCACATAGCTAGCAAGTACTTGGGGTAGGATTTGAACTCAGGGAGTCTGGTCCCGAAGCCCCTAACTTTCACACCAGACCTATGGCTTTAAGGAACTATAGTGGGAAAACAGGCACATGAGAAAGAGAGAGTAAAATACATGTCACCTCAATAGGTGTAGCATTTTTCATCACAGCTGCAGCAAGTTATTGTAAATTAATTATTTGTAGCGACCGCTCCAAGCAAAACTTGGGCACCTAGGGTTTTTTATTTGGCTCTCTCAGGTGAAAATCCAAAGTAGGAAACCTAGGGAAATGTTTCACATCTTGGTAATTTAATGAGTCTATACTAATAGTAAGGAAGAGAGTAAGAAAGAAACAAAGTGTGGCTCAGTGGTTGAGCATTGACCTATGAACCAGGAGTTCACAGTTTGATTCCTGGTCAGGGCACATGCCTGGGTTGTGGGCTTGATCCCCAATAGGGAGTGTGCAGGAGGCAACTGATCAATAATTCTCTCCCATTATTGATGCTTCTGTCTCTCTCCCTCTCCCTTCCTCTCTGAAATCAATAAAAATATATTTAAAAAAGAAAGAAACAAAGGCAGTGGAGAATATATTTCTATATTTTCATAAATTACTTTTGTGGCTTATCATGCAATAAAAATATTGCTATACATTTTTAGAACAGGAATGTTTGGTGATAAGCAGAATAAAATCCTAATAGCTTCCTAGCCTTCATTCATCCATCTATGTATCCATTCGTCCATTCTAGGAAATGAAGCCTCTGGTTGATTCTCTCATAACAAGATAATTGGAAGACATTATCTTGGTCTTAGGTCACTTAAATTTAGTCGAAAAATTAGACTTGGTCAGAGGCCTTTAGAGAATTTGGGGTGAGTAAATTATTATTGTGGGCAAATTTTAGTCTAAGCTTCTTGGTGGAAGCAAATCTCCAGAGGCAAAACCAGTTATAATCCAACCCCCCTTTGTTCAGAATCATGAGATCAAGCTTCTAGGTCAGTGATTTCAAGATTTTTTAAAATATACAATACCTGACTAGTCAGGTGTTGCAGAATTTTAGTAATTAGTTTATTTGTGCCATGAAATGAAAAAGGTTGAAAATCGCTGGTCTAGATTAATTCATATGCTTTATCAATGTGAGAAAACATTTTTAAAGTGCTATCAAATATCTTCCTATCTCTAGCCTGCCACATTCTCATAGTGGGTGGTGCTTTTATTTCCAGGACAGCCCTGAGCACAGTATGTTGTAATTATATACTCACATGTGTGTCTCCCTTACTGAATTTAGAAATCCCTGAGTGTAGGGACCAGATTTCTCACATTTTATAATCCAGGTCCCTCATCCAGAATCTTGCATACAGTAGAACATTAGTAGAAGTGTCTTAAATGCCCACTAGATTCAATGGAACAAAAAGTAGTCAACTGAGCAATGTGGAAAAATTGATTGACCAGATTTTTTCTTTGTTTTCACCTGTAGCTGTAAGTCTAGGTCCAAACAAGTAGTTTCATTTGAATTAAAATTGTTTCTCCCATTTTTATATCAAAGCTTATTCCTGTAAAAATGGGCACATTCCTCTGCTACATGGGTTGAGTCAGGTGATAGTCATCTGACTGATGGTCTGTCCAGATAATTAAAACATTTTTATTTCCAGTATTCAGTGTGGCCTCCTCATGATAAAGTGCTACTATGATGTGACATCAAAAAAAGTCAGCCTCTCCTTTTAATAAGGTACAAAGGTTGTTTAAACCTCAATTTTATATGCAATATTAATGTGTTCTATTTAAATATTAATCAGACTAAAAGCCTGGAGCAAGGCATGCAATCAATACTTCACAGCAGCTGAGTCATCCAGGGCTGAGGACTGGGCCCATCTCCAGCAGGTGCCCTTTCATCATGGCGGCCACTTGCCACCTGGAGCCCTGGTGTGCACATGGCTGCTGGGCTCAAAGTCACTTTCTCCAGGCTCCATGCTGGCAGCCCTTCAGAGTGCTCCAGAGGCCTCTCCTCAAAGATAGTTACCTTTCAGGAACCCATCAAAAGAATGGAAAAGTGCAGGTCCTTAGGGGTGAGCTTTTGTTGGTGAAATAGCAACTCTGAATTATAAATAATGTTCCAAATTTTGGACTGAATCAAAGAGCATTAGACTTGGTCAGAGGCCTTTCCCATCTGGAAACTTAACTGCATTTTCACCAACCTGTCTTCTACACATTCCAGACATGAAACAGCTCTTGGTTATTTGCATGTGAATTATCTACACTGAAAATCATATTTCTCCAGGCCTTTGGCTATGGAACCTCAGTTAGTTCTATGATCCTCTGTTCCTCTCATCAGGGACATGCATTAATGGGAATGGGGTGGTGGCATCACCTATGAGATAACTGAGAGCTGGGAGTGAGAGGGTTCTGCATGCTAGAGGTCCCCATCATCAACGATAGGGGCTCATCATATGATTGAGCTCCTGATTTTATTTGCAATGAATGAATGATGGATTAATAGTCAATGCAATTTAGCAAATATTTATTGAATGCCTGTTTAGCCCTGTGCTAAATGTTAAGGGGGACACACATTTTAAAAAAGCACACACTTTCCTACAAAGAGGTCGTGATCTAGTCCTTATGCCATCATATGTAAATAGCATTGTTGACTGAATAAATGAATGAATGAAGTGCCAAAATGAATGATGAGATTAATCATCAGAATCTTGGAATGTTTTCAAAGAAATCCATGTTATAAGGTGTATCCCTAGAGATTTTGATTCAGTAGGTCTGGGGTAGGGCCAGGGAAATCTATATTCTCCTTAGGCTGGGATGGGCATCCATTACTGTGGGAGGACCAAGGAGGGGGTCTAGCATGGGTAACTGTAATAGCTGCTGCATAAAAACAATCATAAAATGTCAGCAGCATATCACAATAAGCATTTATATCACTTATGAGTCTACCGTTCAGCTAGGAGCAAGATGATCTAGGTTGGGCTCAGCAGGGCAGTTCTGCGGATCTTGACTGGACTTGCTTGCTTCTAGGGCAGTGGTTCTCAACCTTCCTAATGCCGCGACCCTTTAATACAGTTCCTCATGTTGTGGTGACCCCCAACCATAAAATTATTTTTGTTGCTACTTCATAACTGTAATTTTGCTACTGTTATGAATCGTAATGTAAATATCTGATATTCAGGATGTATTTTCATTGTTACAAATTGAACTTAATTAAAGCATAGTGATTAATCACAAAACAATATGTAATTATATATGTGTTTTCCGATGGTCTTAGGCGACCCCTGTGAAAGGGTCGTTGGACCCCCAGAGGGGTCACAACCCACAGGTTGAGAACTGCTGTTCTAGGGGTTGGCTGGGGGTCAGCTGGTATTGGCAAGGCTCTTCCACCAGGCAGCTCTGCTTCTTACCGCAGTTCTGTAGGTTGACTTCGGTGGCTGTGTTATGGGCTCTGGCAGCTGGGGTAGCTCTTCTCCATGTGTCTCTCATCTTCCTCCTGGGTACAGTGGGCTAGCCTGGGCATGCTCTTCTAATGGAGATGGTAGAGGCATAGGAGGGCATATGGGAATACAAAAGGCCCCTTAAGGCCTCTGAACTGGCAATCTGACACTTCCGTGTAATTTTACTGCTTTAAACAAGTCAGATGGCCCCACCCAAAGTCAAGGGGTGGGAAATACACTTCGCCCTTTTAGGGAGAAGTTCTGCAAAACCCCTCAGTAGAAGCTGAGGTCTAGGGAAGGATGAGGAGTTGGAGCCAACGCAGTCTTCCACATTTGCTGCACTCAAGAATTTGTGGAAAAATGAAGGAGGAGCACCCAAATCTGTACAGATTTCAGCACAGGATCTTGGAGCTGCTCAGAGGATGACGCACAGTTTCCAAACTGAGAGATGGAGGTCCTAGTTCAAGAAGCGGTTCAACCTTCACGTCACCAGGGCAAAAGCCCATGTCCCACACTGTGATCACTTAAACCTCAGGAGGAGTAATTTCCTTGGTCTGGAGAAAACTTCATTTGGAAAAATTACCATTTTACACTCCTTTCACCCACTTTGAGGATTAGGCCTCCCTTATGAATATCCATGAATATCCTTTAGCTCAAAGAGCTGAGATGAAGAGTAGATGAGAAATTCTGCTGGGACATCCTTTCTCATTACATTCCTGGCCATGGGCAATGAATCTTCTCTCTCCCTTTATCTTCTGCTATTTGGATGTTCTTTTAAAAATAAACCTTTCAAATAAAATTTAAAAATAAATAACCCTTTCTTTTTTCAAATAAGTCTTTGAGCTTTCTTTTGGTAGCCTCTGCTTTTTGGCCTTTGCTTTCCTAGCTTCACAATCTTATACTTAGTCTGGTTGAGGTGTCTTTTTCTTCTCTTTTGAGAACTTCGAGCTTACAGGGGAGGGCACTGACCAATCGCACCGTTTCTTGAGGCACGCTCCTGCTTCTCCATCAGGACAACCAGCCATGGTGCACAGTTGTAATCTCAGCTCTTTTGAGATGGAAATGAATGTTTATTGAGCATGTTATCTGGAAGACCCTATACACATGGTATCTCAATGATACCGCACAGCAAACCTGATATTCATTTTGTCCATTTCACAAATTGAGGATATTAAAGTTCAAAGAGGTTTAACAGGTTAGTCTCAAGTTGCACAACTATGACTCAGGAAGCCAAACATCACACGCAGTTTCCATTACTGTCACACTGTCAGAACTTTATCCTTGCATGCTGGCCGACTCTGTCAGCACCTGCAACTCTCCACCTGAAGACTCTCTCTCTCTGCTGACTGCATTCTACTTGCATGGTGGGCAGGCCAGAAGAGCTGTGGAGTTAAGCCCCCCCCACCTCCCTAACTTGGGCCCTCTCCTGGGACACAGCCCTCAACCAGTGATTGACAAGAGTTGATGGATAACTTTGAGTGGCTCTGTCTGCACTTTCCCAGAGTTCTGTGGTGAGAGCATGCTCCTTTGCTCGTAGTAGTAATAGGCTTTGTAACAAACCCTTTCTCAGATGCTCTTCCTTGAGGAATAGCTTCCTTTCTCCCCAGCTGGTACTTCCTGGGGTCTCCCTGCCCCCCCCCCCAATAAACTACTTGCTTCCCAATGCTTATCTCAGGTCTGCTTCTGAGAAAACTCCCACCCACAGCAAGACGACTCTCTTTGGATTTTACAGAACCACGAGCCACTTCTTCACTTTTGTAGCTTCAGCAGAGAAGGCTTTGGGCAAAGCAGAGGTGTTTGGCTCCCCTCACACCCACCCTGCGGGACCTGACCCTCAGTCACAATTCTCGTGTTCTTGGCGAAGTATCCCTCTATTCCTGAAGACCTCTGGACTTGGACCAGTGCTGTGAACACAGGCACGTGATCATCACTGAGTGGGGCCACACGGTAAAGAGATGAACAACCTCCCTGCCTGCCAGCCCCTCACCTGTGAGATACGTCCCACACCAGTGTCCTTACTGACCGCCGGCTTCTCTGGAGAACACCTGAGTCTGGCTTCTCTCTCTTCCTCTGGGGCGTGGACATAGCAGGTCCAATACACAGTGATCAGATTGTGTTAGTGTGTATATCCAGACCATTCGCACAGAGAGGATGGGGTAAAGGAACTCTGATTTAGACTTGGTCTAAAATAGTGTCTTGGCCAATACTTGTTTCATGTTATTACTACTGGGATGGAAAAAGGAGAGTTTTAATTATTTGGGATAGTGAGCATTTATCAGTGGGACTGGATCCCTCAGATTAAATCCAGTCATAGAACAATAGAGTAATACTTCAAGCAGCTATTATTATCCTTTACTTCTAACTCTCAACAGATTTAATGTAGATTTGTTGAATTAAATTAACACTAACAACTCACATTTATATATTGATTTGCAGCTTTCAAAGGATTTTAATTCTCAGTTTAAATAGAAAGAACACCAGACTACCAGTATACTCTGACTCATCTCTTCTTTTTTTAAAAAATGTATTTTTATTGATTTCAGAGAGGAGGGGAAAGGGAGAGACAGATGGAAACATCAATGATAAGAGACAATCATTGATCGGCTGCCTCCTGCAGGGCCCCTACTGGAGATCGAGCCTGCAACCCTGGCATGTGCCCTTGACCAGAATCGAACCCCGGGACCCTTCAGTCCCTAGGCTGATGCTCTATCCACTGAGCCAAACCAGCTAGGGCATCTTCTCTTTTAATATATGGAAAAAAAACAAGCTTTGAAAACATTTCTTGTTTGGAAAACAGTGTGTCTAGTTTGATTATGAAGACATTTTTGTCTAAAAACCTCTGCTAGAGTTTTTACTTCTCACTGAAAATAATCTGTAGCAAAAAGGAATTTCCCCAACACAGCCCATTTCTGTTTATTTTAACCTTTAATAAATTTCCAAGTCATCCTCACCGAGGCAAATGTTGCCAGCACCCAGCCCATTTAGCTTTGGCCTATCACCCTCGTGAGTTCTGGCTGCCTGCACCTGCATCTTTGACAAGGGCTGTGGGAAGGTAGGATATGCTGGGATTTTAACATTTCCTGGGACCAGCCCTCAACCAATGATTGACAGAAGTTGCTGTAAAAATACTCCCACTTCCTTGGGTATCCCATCCTGGGTGGGATAACTGGCACTTATTCTACACTGTCCCCAACTTCCCAGTGGGATGAAGTTCCAGCCGCTCCCTTGTTTGATAATGTACCATTTATTAGCTGCTTCCCCTTCCATATCTCATTACTCCCTCTATTCTTGCTTCCTGGGATCACCTCTCAAATAAACTACTTGCACTCAAACCCTTGTCTCAGGTCTGCTTGTGAAGGAACTCAAACACAGACCTCCCCAAAGTACATTTCACTAGGAGGGCACCAGGCTAGCCTATCACATCCAAACCATTAAGTCACCTAACAAGGTGTGAAGCTGTCTGTTAATCCTTTGCTCAAACAATTTTTGAGCTTATCACCGTCCACTGATTTCATTGTTCTCCTGGGCAGGTCTACTCCACTTGCTACCCTCATTCTGTTAATTATAGTGTAAAATTTTCAATTAAAAATAAAGAAGATAAATTTGGTTAGTAGCTTTAAAGCTGTCAGTCTACACAGAGTAAGAGAGACACCAAGACTGTACAAATCAGTTCGGGCTCAGGTTCTCTGCTGAGGAATTAAGAATGAGGTATTGGATGTTCAGTTTTCTCACTTATACCAAAGACAAAGAAAACAGTTTTAATCCTCACCCAAGGATTTTAGAGAGAGAAAAGGGGAGAGAAAGGAAGAGAGAGAAACATCGATCAGTATGCACCCTAAACAGAGACTGAACCCACAACCTAGGTATGTGCCCTGAACCAGGAATCAAATCCAAAACCTTTCGAATCCAAAACCAACCGAGACACACCAGCCAGGGTGAGAGAATATTATATTACAAAATTTGTAATCAGCTATGTAATTAGACATAATTTTTGTAAGGTTCCAAGTATTTAATAAATGTTGAAGACTAGGACCTTGCTCTGGATTGAAGTTTCTGTTCAATTCTTAGATGTCATCTACTCTAAGATTAGTGTAGACATTGTCATCTCCTCAACAACACATACCTGCCAACTGGCCATCAATATTCCTCTTTTTTTTTGTTGTTAATCCTCACTCCAAGATATTTTTTCCATTGATTTTTAGAGAGTGGAAGGGGGCGGGGGAGAGAGAGAGAGAGAGAGAGAGAGAGAGAGAGAGAGAAAGAGAGAGAGAAATATTGATGTGAGAGAGACACATCTATTGGCCACCTCATGCATGAGCCCTGACCAGGCCGGGATCAAACCTGTAACCCAGGCACATGCCTTTGACCCAGAATCAAACCTGAGACCCCTCGGTGACTCCAACCATTGAGCCACACTGGCCAGGGCAACACTCCTCTTGAACATTTTCAGATATGGAGAACTCATTACTTAATGGGACAGCTAATTCCTTTTATTTATCAACCTTAATCATTAGACAGTTCTCCCTTTAACTGAACCAAAATCTTTCTCCTGCAGTTGTCATATTTTGGTGGGAATTTTCTTGGGAGAAATTACTGAATTAGTTGAATGCCTCATCCCACATAGAGCATTGGAGAATAGGAACTATTTGAAAACATATTTAATGTGCCTCTTAAGTTGTCAACCCCCTCCCCATCCCCCAATCTTTCAGCTTTCCTTAGCAGGCTATGGTTCAGAGCCCTCTGGTACCTTGTCTATCTGTCACTCTTCGTCTTGGAATGAGGCACCCATTAGAACCAATTTAGTTGTCCAACAATTGGGGATTGGAAAATTTAAATACAATGCAGCATGAGTAAAAACTGTATAGCCCTATAATCATGTTTTGAAGAGTATTTAATGATATAAAAGTGTTCATGACGTATCGGGTGGAAGGGGGCATACTGTATATGCCACAAGGGCCCAGTTTCATTAAAAATACGCACATAGAAATGAACACGACACTCATAGAACCCATAGAGTCTTTCAGGTATATTCTGATATCACAGAGTTGAGAGGAGCTAGTACCTTTCAATTTGGATGCTTTCCTTTCCCATTTCAGCTTACGGGTTTCGGCAGAATCTCAAGGTTAATTAGCATTGTATCTGCAGTTCATCAGAGCCCCAGGGAATTTTTCCCCCCTCTTGAGTTATTATCCCTTTTAATCTGACAACTGGTATTGGGATCAGCCCTTCACAGAAACAACGGGGCTGGGCAGAGAGCAGGGAAGGAGGCCCAGGTCAGTCTCTGTGTAAGTGGCTTTGGTGGGAACTGGACTGGCAGGAGTGAGAGGTCAGTCTTCCAGCCCGACCGGCAGATACCCTACCTTGAAGTCCTACAAGCTGCAAGATGGAGCAACACTGGTCTGCAAAAGTGAGCAGAACCCTGTTTGGCGGCTTTGCGAGGTGCTGGGTCCTGGAGATGGCAGGAAACCTGTGCAGCCACAGCTCAGGTCTGGGGAGAATACTAATGCCTCTGTGTGCACCTCCACAGGCTACCATCCCCGCCAGGTCTGTGTAAGAAAAGCCTGAGGGTATCAAAGCGCTGGAGAAAACGCAACACAAGCATTTCTGAATCTCCCTTTTGGAGAACTCTCCAGAGCCCCGCAGCTATTGGGGAGACAGAGAAAGGGATGGCATGAGAGGAGGCAAACAAGGCTCTATGTGGGGCAGTCCCTTTAAGGAGGCAAAAGGGACAGCCAGGCAGACAGCTCCACGGGTGTCTGCAGGAGGGGAGAAAGGACACAGGAAGGCGAGGAGAAATGTTTGCTTAGACTCTGCAGATGGACCACTGAGGCGGAACCTGCAACTCATAAGTGGTTCTTTATTGTCTTGTCTACAGGAGTGGAGTCTCATCTCTTGGAACAGAGCTTCGGATTAATTTTTGTCATGTCTCTTTGGGCCCACTTTGTCTGGACGGTGCCAATGATTCATTTAATTTTCTTTTTAATTATTAAAAAGATGCTCAGCCCTATGTATACTCTTGTAGATTTATAAGACTCCTGCAGTAAAGAGAAACCCGGCCCATGGGTGCTCTGTTTCCTAATGCTCAATGCACTGAACACGTGGAAAATCTCTGTTCTCTTTTTGCATTGTCGATACACACTTTCTAGGGCAGTGATGGCGAACCTTTTGAGCTCGGCGTGTCAGCATTTTGAAAAACCCTAACTTAACTCTGGTGCTGTGTCACATATAGAAATTTTTTGATATTTGCAACCATAGTAAAACAAAGACTTATATTTTTGATATTTATTTTATATATTTAAATGCCATTTAACAAAGAAAAATCAACCAAAAACAATGAGTTCGCCTGTCACCTCTGACACGCGTGTCATAGGTTCGCCATCAATGCTCTAGGGTGAATGACCCAGGATGTTGATCCCCAAACACTTCTTTTCTCTATTGAAGTTCATGTTCTCTTCAGTATGACCTCTTCAGCTACTAAAATAACATTCTGAATACTTAGTTCTGCAGCTTATAGAAGTATTGGTTAGTAATAGTTTAGATAATTTTAAGTGAACACCACCAATGCTCGAATAGAGGCTCTCCTGGGGTTAAAATAAAGGGATCACTTATCTTTAAAGGGTTTGTAAGTTTCATCAGGGAAGCAGAGTGACTTGCTGGGTCAAAGTCAGGGCATGTGGTTCTAGCCCAACAGCATTTCCCATGCCTTTCTGTTAATATCTCTTACCTGTCAAGGGAAACTAAATGCTCTACACAGTGTTGTGGGGGCAAGTCGGTGTGCAGGGCTCATAAACACAGAAATAATAAAAAAAGATGATGTTCTTGCTTTCATACAGCTATGGTTGCAATGTGAGTTGCTGCACTTTTTGGCATTTTGCCATCAGTTTCATCCAGCAAAAACCCAACAGGCTCATTTCCACCCTTCAATTCAATCCTAGTATCCTCAGCTAGAGTTGATTTTAAACCTCCCTCGTATCTGCCCCTCCCTGTACCTTTCAGACCTCAAATTTCCTGCTTTTCTTCTTAGGAAGCCACCAGTTTTTTCTGCTGCTAGGCTCCATACCCTGTCTGTTTGTCTTTGGCCTGAGCTGTGGGCTCTAACAAGACGGGCAGTTTTAGTGTGCATGCCTGTGCATGCATGGACGTGTTTACATGTGTGTTCCATGTGCATGCATGTATGTGTAAATGTGCATGTGTATGTTCCCAATAACAAGGGACACTAGAACACCTAAGGTGCACATGTTTCCCCACACAGGTCAGCTTGTACTTACATAGTTTGAGGCCAGGTCTGGGTGGAGATAGTCAATCCCTGTGAAAAGACAACAGCACAGGAGCGAAAGGTTAATAACCTGCCACTGTCCTCGGGGAAGCTGCTCTAGAAAGATCTTATGTGCTGCACCCAGGATACACTGTGCCTGAGGCCCCAGCCTTGTGTTTCGCTTCCTGAGTGAGGGTGGGTGGGTTGCACTGCCCAAGTGAAGAGACAGCTGCCACCCGATGCATTGGAGGAGGGAAGCCAATTAGAGCTTGGAGCCTCAGGATAACACTTCTGCCATAAATGTCAGCACAAAGGGGCTTAGTGTGTATAAGATTGATGGCTCATCAGGGCAGTGATGCAAGAGAGATTTGTGGAAATCCTGACATTTCTAAAGCATCAACAGGCGTTTCTTTTGAAATGAAACTGGCTGGGGGGCGGGGGGAGGGGGGAAGCAATGGATTAGTAGAGGGTTCTCTGGCATAGAAATAGTAAGAGTAACATAGCTGGGCAAGAAAAGCGATTAAGTGACGAGCAAATGGTCTGCAATGTGTCCCAAGTGGGAGGTGATACTTGTCTTTCCAGACTGTGGCTTTCCTGGAAGCTGAGACCTCGAGTCGCCCTGCAGGGGTCCTGTGCTTTCTCCTGCATGTGGACTACCTTGTTGCCCAATGTCATTCCAGTGGTAGCATTATGGCCCATGAGTTGCTGGCCTCTATCAGACTCGTGAGCCTCAGAAAGCACCCTGGAACTTCAAGGGCAAATTGAAAAGTTTTCCTCCAGGTCTGAGAGCCATATAATCATTGCAGTTTCATTTCATCTGAGCATCTAGCCCTCCAAGAAAACAGCCAGGCTCCTGCACTACCTAGTATAATGGTTGTAAGTGTAGGTTTTGGAATCAAAGATTCGAGTTTGAATTCCAGCCACGCTGCCAACTGGCTGCATGACTTTGGGGAAAGCGTGTGGCTTCTATATGCTTGTTTTCTTCTTGATCTAGTGGAAGTGAGAACAGTGTGGTGTGCTTGTAATGGTGGCATTTAACAACTCTATTGGGTTGCAATATTTAAAAGCCAGAAGTATTCAGCATCTTTACTGCATGCATACCAAAGTCAGGTCACAGCTATAGCTTTGTTCTGCAAAAAGGAACTTATATCAGGATGCATATAGTTGACCCTTGAACAACAAGGGTTAGAGGAGCCAACTTCCTGGGCAGTTGAAAACCTGCATATAACTTAAGTCGGTCCTCCACGTATGTGGATTCCCAACCACCAGTTGACCCTTGAAGAAAGCGAGTTTGAACTGTGCTGACCAATAGAAAAACCCACGTATAAGTGGACCCACACAGTCCAAGCCAGCATTCTTCAAGGGTCAACTGTATTTGTAAAAAAAGTTTTCCTTTGTTTTTTTTCTTATTGCAAAAGTCATTTCTGGTAAGTACTTTTTAGACTGGCAATCACTGTTCTCGGGAAAGCTGCTCTAACATGTTTCATATCTTGCTGCTGATATTTTGACATCTGAAACAATTACTGTTACCATGCTGATTTCTATATCTTGGGAGAGTATAGCTGGTCACTTCCTGTCCAATATCCTCCTCCTTCTCCTCCCCCTATTCCCCTCTCAAGGACTGCAGAGAGACAGGGGTTAGAATACTTAAAGACAAATATTTAAAAGTTTGCAGACCCATGTTCTGGACTCTAATTTAGAGATGGTTAGTTTAGATTGTGTTGGGGATGAGCCTGGGCCATGGGACCAACAGATCCAGTACCATTTCAGGTTCAGACACTGTAATATTTGTGTGACTTTGGCTAAATGACATAATCTCTTGGAACCTCAGTTTTTTCATCTTTAAAATGGAGATATTATTTACCTTGCAAAGCAATTTTCAGGATTAGAGCCAATTCATCAAAAGTGTTTAGCTTGTAGTAGATGCTTGATAAATTATATTTCTATCCTCATCATTAGTACCATTATCTAGCATATCGCTAGAGGTATATGGATAATGCTGAAGAGCAGAACATTTAAAAAAATCTACTGTCTTAGAACAGTGGTTCTCAACCTTCCTAATGCCGCGACCCTTTAATACAGTTCCTCATGTTGTGGTGACCCCCAACCATAAAATTATTTTCGTTGCTACTTCATAACTGTAATTTTGCTACTGTTATGAATCATAATGTAAATATCTGATATGCAGGATGTATTTTCATTGTTACAAATTGAACATAATTAAAGCATAGTGATTAATCACAAAAACAATATGTAATTATATATGTGTTTTCCGATGGTCTTAGGCGACCCCTGTGAAAGGGTCGTTCGACCCCCAAAGGGGTCGCGACCCACAGGTTGAGAACCGCTGTCTTAGAATGTTGTGTCGGAATTAAATTGTTGTATATATTTGCTAAAATTTGTTAAATTTTGTGAACTCATTGTTAGGCAAAAAATGTTGTAACATACAGGTAAGGTAAAAGAAAAATGACAAACACACAGATGCATACACAGAGAACATTTTTTCTAGCAATGAGTCAATTTTTAAAACATGACCCCATGTTCTGAGAGTGCAAGTTGTTTAGAAGGGGAATTTTTGGAGAAATAGTAGTCTCTTCTCTGTGAAGGGAAAATATTGAAGCAAAGAGGTAATCTGAGACCAGAAGGAAATTAGAATTAAAACAAGATAAATTTAGCCCAGTTAAATAAAACATCTTTAATTAGGTTATGGGGAAGACCAGGTGTTAAGTTAGAACAGATTCAGACTTTAGTCTGAGAAAGAAAATAATTATTTATAGAATTGTGAAGGATGACAGACATGATCCAGAAAAATAAAAATGAACTGAAGCAAGAAAATGATAACCTGGTAATTAAATAGTATTTTAAGAGTTTTGTATATTTTATATTCAGGGAAATATACTGAATACATCTTCTAAATCAGCTTATTTTTTCACTTCTTGTATTAGTAACATATTCAATCTTATTTTTCATGTATTTGTTTATTTTCAGCAATGACTGATAGACCCTATGTAGGTCCTGGAAAAAACAGACAATTTGGACACTGCACCTGAGCTATGGCTCATGATCTGTGGGGGCACCTACTCATCAGCCAATCATAATGAATGTGGGGCACAGATTAAAAATATTTGGTTATATTTTTGTTCATAAACCATTAGTATCTGCCACTAGTTTGAAGTCTAATCCACAATAGTCCAAATTCCTAGGAAGCTCCAGAGACTTCAGGGAATTAGCAAGGAGCTCCATGTACATCTTCCTAGTTAGAATGGTAATAGTTCAGTTGAGATGTATTACTGGTCCTAAGCCCAGTTACTTTCATTGTTCTAAGAAAGCTAGCCCCTTGCACCATCCCTATGGACTTATATGCTGCTGAGGAGTAGACCTCAATGGATTAATTGTATTTTCAAAAGTGGTGGTTCAGTATCACCGATTCCATACGGTATTCTACAGTATGACAAGGTCATCTCCTCCCTGATTTAGAGAGGTAAGTCTATTCTTTCTTCTTTAGTCTGACTGGGCTGTGGTTGCTTCTGCAAATAAGTTATAGAAGATATGACTTTCCAGGCTAAGTCAAAAAAGGCCAGGCATCTTCCACCTGTTTCCTTTGGACACTTGCTTACTCTTCAGGAAGCAGGCTGCCATGGAAGAATCCCATGTGTAGTCACTCTGACAGCTGAGCCCCAGCAGCAGCCAGCATCAACTATTAGCCATCTTGGATGTTCAGCTCAGTCAAGCCTTCTGATGACCACAGCCCAGCCAACATCTGAATGCCTGTTCTTGGGAACTCTGGGCCATCTGTAAAAATCCATCTACCTTGCTGGGGAGACCACATGGAGTGGAGAGGCTGGGACTGCATGGAGCTGGAGGGAGCCTCCAGTTGCATCCAGTCCCAGCTGTCTTCTGACTCCAACTGCATGAGAGACCCCAGAAAGGCCAGCAGCAGAACTGTCCAGCTGAGCCTGGGCAATCCACAGAACTGTGAGCGAGAACAACATGGTGGTTATTTAGAGCCACTTAATTTTGGGGTGATTTGTTCTGCATTAGTAGGTGACCAAAACAATGGAGAAGTTAGGAGTTTTAATTGGGAGTCAGAGAATTTGCTTTTTTTGGGGGGGGGGATCCCAAAGGCCACTGATCAGCTGAAGAAATAACACAAATCAAATTCTGTCAAAACCTTCTGAAGGACTTGGCCTTGCAAGCCAGGAAACATGAAGCAAGGGCAGGAGTCATCTTTGCTATCTTTGGAAGGGACGATGGCACTCAGGCGAGGGGGTTACATTTAAAGAGTCCTGAAGCAGGCATCACAGGGCTGATGGAGGTTTCATAAGAGCGGTGTGTCACCCTATTGTCACTGTGGTGCCACTTTTAGGGTGCTTCTCTAATACCCAACAGGGAGTCCACAGTAGATACGCTGTATGAAATGGTCATTACAATATGTCCTAGGCAGGTTTTCCCCAAACCTAGGTGCCTCTGTCTCCTGGGTGAGCTGGCATCAGCCGCTTTAGTTTCTAAACCAAAACATTAGGAAAGAAGAGATTGTCTCAGCTCTTCTTTGATTGTCTCAGACACGGTGCACAGACACTCTTGTGCAGAGCTCCTTTCTTCTTGTGAAAACCCTCACTGCTGCTGGAGAAAGCTTTTACATCCACTTCAAAACGTGGAACACATCAGGAAACAGGGAGGCATTGTTTTTATGTTGCTATTTAATGAGCCCACACAAAGACAGCAGCAATTTTAATCACTCTGGCTACCCTTGTTTTCCCATCAATTCTGTTTCAAAGGCTTGCTTTAGAGAACATAGCGTTCTTTGAGGATCTTCAGAAGGGAGAGGCTCCCTCCGCTGTTTCATCTTTGTCTAGTCTTTATATGTAATTGGGCCAAAACTGCACAGTGGCACTTGTACTGGGAGACCCAGACAGCTAATGAAGACCCAGATAGTACATCCCCAATGAGATGACTACAGGGCGGAGATGCTCTAGGATCTTGGCAGAGCCAAGGACATGTGTCATTAGAAAAACAATTCACCCAATCTGTTGGCTTTCATATAAAAAACTATTGAAAATAAAGCTGTTAAATCTTTATCTGGCAGGTGTTTGGGACAGGATAATATGTTCTAGGGGTCATGCATCATAAAATGTTATCAAAGTCTGCTTTACAAGGGCTCCTTCTGAAAGTAACAATAAAGTAAAAAATTCTCCAAAGCCAATGCTGCTGCTAAAAAGCTATTTCATGGATCTAGAGCCACACGGTCTAATATAAATTTCTGTGATGATAAAAATGGAGTTTTTGGCTTGAATTTCAGCAGCTGCTAGATCCATGTAGCTATTGAGAACTTGAAATGAAGCTAGGAGTTGAATTTTTAATTTTATTTAGTGTCAATTAATTAAAGTTTAAATGTAAATAGCCACATATGGCTAGTGGCTAGTACTTTGGACAGTGTGGCTCTAGAGAAACAGATGGTAAATATAAAGAGGTTTGGAAGATGTTTTAAGGTAAAGTATAAGCAGTGGTTTAATAAGAAATTAAAGTTGCAGGATGAGCAGATTTCATTAGTTTATTTAATTTATTAATTCAACAAATATTTGTTAAGGGTATCCTCAAATTTGAGGGCCATGGATTTGGAGGAAGGTGAAGGTTTGGCCACAGTATAAATGGTTATCAGGCCCAACATCTGGCTATTCTGCCTCCAAAAGAAGGACTCTCTTACATCCCGCAGCACTGCAAAGACACACTGGCTTACAAATGCTGTAAAGACATTGAAAAACTCACCATCATCCATAATTCCAATGGTAACTCCTTTCCCTGTGTAGCCCAGCTCCCAGGCTTCTGCCACATTCAAATCAAGGCCAGGAGTGCCATCGGCTTGTCCAGTATTGATCTGGTACAGGAATTCCAAGCAGAGAATCTTATTAGTTTAGTGGAGTAAAGCACCCGTGTAAATGTTTGTTTCACATGCTCTGCAGCCGTCTGCTAGTCCAAGGCCAGCTCAGAGGCCACATCTTCCCTGAACCAATACTTCTGGGCATCCCGCCACCAACCTCTTCCAGCCTCCTTTAATTTTTTGATATACACTGTTAACGCTTTATATTTTTTATAAGTATGCAAACACAGTTTCAATCCTCCCATCTTTTATGACCAGGTTGTGATCTTTAAACTCCATAGAGCGGCCATTTCCAGAAACCCTCCTCAGTTTAGAATTAAGTGCTTGCTTTTGTAGTTCTTTTTTTTTATAAATATATTTTATTGATTTTTTTACAAAGAGGAAGGGAGAGGGATAGAAAGTTAGAAACATCGATGAGAGAGAAACATCGATCAGCTGCCTTCTGCATGCCCCCTACTGGGGATGTGCCCACAACCAAGGTACATGCCCTTGACCGGAATCGAACCTGGGACCCTTGAGTCCGCAGGCCGACGCTCTATCCACTGAGCCAAACTGGTTAGAGCCCTTTTGTAGTTCTTGATTTATATTTCACATTTTGAATTTAGCACATATTCTTTGGGATTATTCTTAGGTGAATATGATTTCCTTACTACATCCAATATCCTTTGCAAGAGGGAGATGATCTATTTACCTTTGTGATTTCAATACTACCACATCGATCTTGCTTTAAAAATATTTGTTGAGCTGAATTAAAGATAGCTGGCTCAACTTTAGTGCATATTCTCCCCCTTAAAAAATCCAAAGATGAAATAAAGGAAAACAAAAGAAAAAAATCCCAAATAAATGTGCTCACTACCCTCTTTGCATGCATCTTTGTCCTGTGCAGATTTTCTCAAAGATGAGTCATAAAAAAATAGTGACATCAGAGTTTGTATTGGCAGAAACTCACAGTGACCAATTGGCCGTTACAGTGTTACTAAAACATTGTGTGAATGTCATAGTGCTCTTCATAAAAATGGCCACTCTTCTTCTCCAGGCATTTGTTAAGATTATACCTCTCCATTCCCTTGGAAGTGAGAATGACCATGTGACTGATTTGGCCAATAGAATATGAGCTTATGTGTCATCTGTCACATCTATGTGGAAGCTTTAAGAGCCACTGTGCAATTTGCCCCTTCCTTTCCCTCATGTGCTCATGAAAGCAGGGATCAAGATGGAGTGGAGATGGAGTTTGATTTGCCTGAGTCCCTGATGGATTATGAAACATTGGCAGCATAGCATGAGTGAGAAACTCTGATTTCATTAAGCCACTGTGATTTGAGGGTTGTTATTGCAAGAAACATAGCCTATCCTGGCTAATATAGTCATCCCTTTGTATTGAGGGGATGGTTTCAGAACCCCCAAATACATGGATGCTCAAGTCCCTTATATAAAATGGTTTGGTATTTGCATATAACTTACGTTTTGCATATAGGTTACAGCCAGATATGCCTACACTTCATTTGTGTGGATTCAGCATAGTGCTCTGCATGTGGCAAATTAAAATTTTGCCTTTTGGAAATTTCTGGGATTATTTTTTAAATATTTTCAACCCCCAGTTGGTTGAATTGTGGATGTGGAACCCGTGGATATGAAGGGCTGACTGTACACATAAGTTTATTTAGTTACCCAAATGGAATTTTCAGAATTCCATGCCCCAAAGCATAAGGCATAGTCAAGTTCTAAAGCCCCAAGAGAGGGGTTTGTGGTGTATTCCTATAAAGTAGCAGTCCATGGGTCATAATTTATTTTCTCTTTTTCTCAACATCTTTTAATCTTAAATAAAGCTTCACTCACATTGATAAATTAGTCACTCATTTCCCCTCTATATGCCCTGCAGTTTGGTTTGCTTGGAGGCTTTGAACATTTTTTCAACATAACTCAACTCATCCAAATGGACGGACTCTTGGTGAGCCAGAAAATATTCACTATCAGACAGATGGGTTTCCCTGCCTTGAATCCTGCATCAATTAAGTACCATGGAACTGATTTCCTGCCATTATTTGAGGAAACACTGATAGATGCTACTTTTGCTACTTTAGTTTTCGAGGTCTCTTGCTTGTCTCTTGTGTAGTCACCTGATTCTTTGTCTTATATCTGTGGTTTCATCATGTCCTACTGTTACTCTGACGCTTGAGACCCCACATAACTCTTTCCAGACCTTTGAGTTGAACTTTACATGTTTTCGCATCTTCATTCATTCATACACTGGGGCACTTTTCAGGGTCTGGGAGAATCTGATCTGCTTTGGGTAGTTGCTTTGACCCTAGGAGGCCATGGCTACTTAGCAGTTCAGAAGAAAGCAGATTAAGGAATGAGATGCTTGGGTGGTGCTAGAAAATCAATACGGATCAGAGGGGACAGAGCAGTTCACAGAGTCGGATGCTGGCTAATGTCCCAAAGAATAATGAGGAAATGGAAATGCATTTTGTATCCGAAGTCTCAAAATGAGAAACGTTAGGAACAATACAGAGACACTTACCAGATACCATTGCTTTGTAAAAAGAGGATCATTCATGTTGATATCGATCTCATTGATATCTCTATACCCTCGCTTTTTCCGTTGGAATCCTTCTTGTTGCAAGGCCATCTTTACCTGGAATGACAATACTGGCACATTACCTGACTATCAACCTAAACATTCCTCTTTTGAAATTTATTTCCATGAATTCAAGTTCCATTTGTATATGAAGTGTTTTTTTTCCTCACCCGAAGCTAAGCTCATCTCATATACACTCGCACTTTCTGATTATTTTCCAAGGGCATCTACTTCTGCTTGCAGTGAGCAAACAGGCTCAGTGATGGCTCAAATGAGTTTCCCTAAATAAGAATTAGATGGAAAAAGTACTCTCAAGGAAGGTAAGGTGGTAGGGCCATTAAGAGAAAGAAAACGAAGCAAAGGAACACTTCTATGAAGGAAGGGAGAGTGATATAGATTCAGGGAGGGAGAGAGTGAAACCTCATTGATCATTTTTTCTGGAGGGCTTCTCAGCCTTTCCATTTGTTGATAGTACTGTACTATCACATTTGGGAATCAGCCCAAAACAAAAACAAACAAACAAACAAACAAAAGACCTGTGTGGAGAGCCAGTAAGCCCACAGCAAAGATGTAGAAGGTAAGCGAGGGACCTTTGAAGAGAAATTGATGGATGGTGCTGCTGTCCTTGCAATGACAACACTTCGGTTTTGGACAGTAAAACAGAACCCCAAGCCCTTGGATGGAAATAAAGCTCAGGAGCTGAAATAGTTCAAACAGGCTCCTGGCAACAGTTAGGCTCTGTCTCAATCAGAAAACTTTCTTTCACTTGGGAAAAACTAATCTATCACCCAATAGCTGTGGCCAGTCTCTGAACGTCTATGCCCTCACAGACTATGCAAATATATAAAAAAGTGTGTGCTGGAAACTTATTATTTATTTAAGTTATATTTTTCTGCCTGACATTTATTTCTCCTTTTACCAAATTTCCCCAGTATATTAGGGGAAATATATATATATATATATCACTTTATTTCTCTTAATGGTTCTACCACCTTATCTTCCTTGAGAGTACTTTTTCCACCTAAAGAGTCCTTTTTCCACCTAAATCTTATTTAGGGAAACTCACTTTGAGCCATCACCGAGTCCACTAGGTTCCGTGTCTGCTGTAAAGAGACTGAAGCTCTCCTTGCCACAGAGGTGCTCAGTGGGTATCTCTCTTCCAGGATCTGAATCCTATCTTCCAGGATCTGAATCCTACTGGCCAGCCCTGGGGCTCCCTCAAGATTGATCCTTCAGCTTCTCATAGGTTGTAAGCTCCCAAACTTTTCCAACAAGTTCTCTTTTGCGTAAGTGATACAGAATCTATTCCAGTTGCTTGCAATCAAAGTCAAGAGTGGTGGTGGGCAGGGAAGAATGAAGAGATTGAAGATGTGGCCCAAACCCTTGTCTTCCTGCTTCCCTGGAATGTGGAAGAATGCTGTGGGGGAGTAGCTCCTCACTTCCCCATCCACACACTCACACAGAAGGCTTGGGGCTCATTTGCCAGAAAAAACTCTTAATTCTATCCAAAATGCTAATCATATAGAAAAGAAGTGGCAGGTATAGCAAGAGTAATTGACCAGGGACCCCAGCTGCTACACTCTGAAATCTAGCGTTTGCTCTGTGAGTTCTTTGGAGGTATTGCAGCAAGAGACATTCACTGGGGTGTAGTTTCTATAAAAATCCCCCAAAGAAGTAGCAATATCATCGAAAAAAAGGGATAGTTATATTTTTTAAAAATATATTTTTATTGATTTCAGAAAGGAAGGGAAAGGGATAGAGGGATAGAAACTTCAATGATGAGAGAGAATCATTGATTGGCTGCCTCCTGCACACCCCACACTAGGGATGGAGCCTGCAACCCAGACATGTGCCCTGACTGGGAATCTAACCATGACTTCCTGGTTCATAGGTCAACCCTCAACCAGTGAGCCATGCCGGCGGGGCTACATGGATATTTTTATAATGGCAAAATTTGGACACAACTAGTGCCCATCAGATGATTCCAATTTAAATATATATGCATATACAGGGTGTCCCAAAAAATGTACACACACTTTAACAGCTGATGACTCAATTTTGAAAATGAAATGTATTTTAATAAACAATGCCTTTATAATTACTCAAAATGTATGTATACATTTTTTGGGACACCTTAAATATGTTTATATGAAGCAGATGCCAAGATGGGATTAAACATGCAAGAAGTTTATTAGGAGAGAAAATGCAAGAAACTGTGTTGCAAGTCTGGCCCCATAGAGAAGAGAGTGTACAAAGTTGGGCAAAAGAGTCCTTGACTGCCCCATAGTCTAAAGAAGGTTTGGCAAAGCTGTTGGGGATCCAAAGTGGGCTGTCAGAGGGCCCCTGTGTCTCCCAGGGGTAGGTCTGCCTCAGTACTCCTGTCGAGCTCAGTCACTGACTGGAGCAGCCCTGGCCAGCGTGGCCTGTTGCCAACACGGTAATAGATTTCAGAGTGCAGCTGCTGGGGTCCCTGGTCAATTACTCTCTCTGTCGTCAGGGGCCTGTCAGCATGTTCTCACAGCTGCCACAGAATATATCCACGCATTTATATATGTGTCTCTGTGCTTGTGTGTAAGCATTAATGTAGAACATTTAAAATGTCCAAGTCAATGTAGTTTTCAACCTGGAAAGAACCAGACACACCCTCATAAAACCTTTTTAATACTATGAAAGCAAATACAATAGCCCCCCTTTATCCACGTTCCAAGATCCCCAGTAGATGACTGAAACTGCGGATAGTACTGTGTTTTTTCCTACACACACATACCTTTTTACTTAAAAGAAGCACTTTAGGGCTTCTCTTTGGCATATCTGAATTGCCAGCATCATTTGTGCTTTGGGGCCATTATTAAGTAAAATAGGGGTTATTTGAACACAAGCACTTCGATACCTCCATAGTCGACCTGATAATGAAAAAGGCTAGTAAGTAACTGAGGGGGTGAGGGAGAGCATACGTAGTGTGGACACACTGGACAAAGGGATGATTCACATCCTGGGTTGGTTGAAGCAGGACAGCGTGAGAATTCAATATACTCACAAAGGCACATAATTTAAATAGAATGTATTGTTTTTTTCCATTTAATATTTTCTGACTAAGGTTGACCACCAGTAATTTAAACCACGGAAAGCAAAACCAAGGATAAGGGCAGAACCTATATTCAAATAAGGGTGCCACGTTAACTTGGGAAGGAAGGAGCCTGGATTCGGCCATCTCATCTTCCCCTTTTGGTCCCACAGCCTGGCCTCTATCTGCTCTCCTCACTAAAGGAGGTGGTTATTGGCCTGCCCTGAGGGAGTCTGGTTACAGTGGATTCATCATTAGGAATGAACAGCTTCCCTTTGCTGCGATCTCTGCTGAGCAGACTACCTACCATGTGGATGTTTGAACGCTCTCATCTGCAGGTTGTTTCCCAGCAGCATAAACACAGGAGGACACATCAGGTTTCATCTTTTTAAATATTCAATAGCAGCGAAAGCTAAAGCCATGTTACTCCCAAATCAATTAGACCGAGTACATCCAAATGATAAGACTGTTTAAATCCATTTCCATAAGATTAATTTTCAATTTCATAAATTAGGTTTTAATGGAGACCAGTGATGCTTTGGAATGTGACCCTCTGATGCCACCCTCCTTGCAACTCGGGAGCACCAGAGCAGGACTCCGTTGTCTGAAATTATGCATCTCGTGCTACTAAAAATTAGGCCTCGGAAGACTGCAGAGGGCTTTATCTTCATGATCTCAATGAAAACCACAGCTACAATTTCAAGAGAGATGAGCACCTTTAAGACATATTTTTACTTATTACACTTAAATAACTGGAAAACAATTCTATCCCCCCTGCCACAACAATACCATGTAACACCATCAATTGCTTTTATTTTTCTGGGTTCTTTTCCAATCTGAATTTGCATTCAAATCTAATTTTTACATAACAGTAATCATATTATAGATAAAATTGTGCACCTTCTTCACTAAGTATCCAACCGTAGGAATTTTAATATGCTGTTATATAGCTCTCATATTTTAATTTTAATGGCTATCTAAATATTCTATAGAGTAAAGTACCGTAATTTACCCAATGATTTCCCTCCTATTGGTCATTTGGATTTTTTTTATTATCATAAGTAAAATTGCCAGGAGCAGAAAGATGAGGTTATAAACTACTTTTAAAGACCTCTGGGGAAGAATTCTGTGTTATAATTCTATTTGTGAGAAAGCCCTAAATGTCAGAGAAGTATTTCCTAGTGTCTACGTTCCTTCCTCACATTATAACTAAAAGGCTGGTTTTATTCTCTCTTCCTCCTCCTCTTAATTATAGCCTTTCACGCAGGATACCTTTCATTGCCACTTAGATATGGTCCCAATGACATGCATGGGACTTAATTATAGCTTCTTACCTTCTCAAAAAATAATGTACAGCTAGCATTGGTATTTCATTTTAGAATACTTCCCTAAGTTGGTCCATAGACCTAAATATTTACACAAATAAAAAATATAAGAAAGCAAGCATGTTTTGTTACTGGGTATTATTTTATTAAAAATGAACAGATGGATATTTTAAACCTGAATTTGACACATGTGCACAGCACAAATTTTACCTGAGCAGCTCCTATGCCCTCCCCCTCTACCCCTCTCCTCAATTAAGAATTCTTCAGTCGTCTGAAAAATGTTTCTGTGCATCTACAAGCAGGTTCGATCTCTGGGCATTAGCATACTATTTTAAAAGTTACATTAACATTTAATCTTGTCAACAAAACTGTGGTGTTGAGAAAACAGAGGTTCTGAGGCCATTGTCCAACAGTTGCAAGCATGGTGGAGTCATCCAGGTTCATCACTTCTAAATGCTATGAACTCTTCACTAAGGCACATTGCCTCTCCCTAAGGTACGGGACACAGTCAACCTTCCAGTATCTGGAGGGCTGAACGGTGGATGTTAACTTTCTAAAGAGCAGGTACTGGATTGCTTTTTCCCTGGGCTGATGATTAAACAGCTGCTAATTAGCATTAACTGTGCTGAGCAGGGGAGGGGGGAGAAAGGGGAACAATAGGAAAACCTGTCTCAAAGGGTGTGGGGAACTGCTTGGCTTGAAGTGAGCACAGGAAAAGGAACATAAAACACAAAACTACATGTTGCTGAAAATACTGAGGGTTATGAATCCACAGTGTGATTGATTGTCACACTATTATCTTCTATACTAAGAATTATTTTATTTACCAGTGTCATAAGTTGACTTGTATCTCCCTAAAAGTCCTAACCTGCTCATCTGTAAAGTGGGGATGAGACATAATAATGGTTAACATATATTGAGGGCTGACTGAACCAACCCCATCTATACTTTGATCTTGGTCTTCTAGACTCCAGAATTGTGAGACATATATTTCTGTTTAAGCCACCGACTTGTGGTACTTGGTTATGGCAGCAGTCCCAGCAAACTCATACAACACTCCAGTAATCTGGTTGCACATCTGCATACTTCACTATTGTTCCATGTTGCTTCTCTGCTGCTACTTCACATTAGGGTTTTGGTGAGCATCAAACAAGATAATGCATATAATGCATAACACCTGGCTCATAGTACATACCCAATATATGCCTACCATTGCTACTATAAGCATTGCCAATGTTATAATTTTTGAGGCTGGCGGAAAGGCAATGGGGTGGTGCCTCTCCTTGTTCCATCCCACCTCAAGCCAGGCATGTCTTATTCCAAAGCAGGCCAGGGTGCCCTTGCTCCCTTCTTCTTGCTCTTAGCTAGCTTCAGACAAATCAAAGTAAACATGTAGACAGAAACCAGCTGGAGTCCTTCCCATGTGTGTCCTGAAGGCAGAACACCCACCTCTCCAAGGCAGTGTGTTATACCCGTGTTTGAACTGATGAGCTGAACACAGCTTATGAAACAAGGAACCCATAAAAAGCCATTGCTGGTGGTGATGTGAAAGATGACGGAGGAAGGAGACCACACCTAAGCTCAGATGTTCTAGTTCATCGGCTTTGCTACCAACTGCTGGCCTTGGTTATCAAGATGCAAACAGGGATCTAGAAAGGAGAGAGGTATAGGGGGACATGACCCAGGAAGGTCAATTGCTGGGAGGGAGAGTGAAGGGAGGAAACAGGCAGCAAACAGTCGGGGGGAGTCTGGCTACTTAATTTCCCCCTTGAGCAGGCAGGGTGACTTTTTGGAAAGCCCAATTATAGGCAAATCACAGGGCTTAACTTTTCAAAGAACAGGGAGTTAAGCCACACTCATGGCTGAATGCACCGTATTGATTGCCCTCATTTAGAGAGGTTTGCCCATCTTGCAAGAATGAAGACGATCAATTGAGGAGAGAGGATATGGCTGCGTGTCTCCGGCCACAGTTCCAGTCACTGAATCTCAGTGACAAGATATTAACAAATTGCTATCTATCAACTAAAGCCCTGTATACAAGATATACCGAGATAAGTCAATGTAATTAGGGAAGGATCGAAAGATGTTTTTGGTGGAGTGAAGCACAGAGGCAACTGATCAGAGTGCCTTTAGCAGGTCCAATGCCAGCTCCCAGGTTTGCTAGCACATGTGCATCTTACTTGGGGGTGCACTTCAGCATGATTTCAATCTTGCTCTTGTTTCCGGGATGGTAGGGAATGTCATGAGTTGGATTTAGGGGATTATATTAAGGAAAAGGATGATAAAAGATGGTAGGTACTCTGCCGGATGTGGAGGCAGGGATGGCTAGACTGGGGTATGCTTGAGAGGACAATTTTCCAGAGATGCCAGGTACCCTGAATGCTGTCTTGGCCAAAATGACATGATCCTCTCAATGAGGTTCTTCTGAGAGGTGAGTGTGGAAAAGAAGCAAAGCAAGGCTAAGCCACCTTAATATACTCATATATTACTAGCTTTGGCCTTGGACACAATATAGCCAAAGAGAGCCTGCCTGGGCCATGTGGACGGCTCTGTTTTCCATCGCAGGTGGGCAGAAAGAGCTCAGTCTAACACAGAAGGTTCCTGAGTGGACAGATGGGAGGAGGAACAGGAAGATGAGGGGGGAAAGAGGAGTAGTGAGGCAAAGGCATTGCCTCTATCCACTTCAGCTGTGGCTCCACCACAGTGCTCCTCCTTCCCGGGGAGGCACTCAGGAGTGGGAGGGAAAGAGAAGCCGGCAGGGCCCATAGAGAAGGTGCTCCTGATGCTCAGCTGGGAATGGATAGCTCTAGCACAGCGCAGGAACACAGCTTCCCAGAGCTTCGTCCCCCGCAAAGCCTCCATGGTGACGCTGGTGCATGGTCCTGTTCTGCTAGTGAACTAGAAGGAAGATGCTGGGTGGGGTGTCTCTAGGATACCAGGCCTGAATTCTTCGCTGGAGGGAGGGCTCACTAATGTGTTTCTGGAAGGAACAGGTGAACCTGACTGAATTTGCAGTGCAAGTCTCATTAATTATTCTGTCGGTGGCTGGTAAAGCCTCTTTAGGGAGAGCTAATAGCATCAAGATTGCTTGGTTGGTCCTGTGAGTCAGTTACCTTCACTCTGTTGCCATGATTGCAGGGTTTGATGGGAGTCCAGTCCCAGCTTCTGCTGCTCAAGTGTGTGTGGGGAAAAGAGGGGATGGGTGGAAAGTGTGGGTGATTTAATCCAAAGTCATGACTCGACCAAGTGCCAAAGACCATACCTTAAACACAGTGCAGTGTGTGAACAAGGTTTGGAATCAGAAAGAAATGGGATCAGGTCCTGGGTCGGTTTATGTGGGGAGCCGCTATAGGGTTAAACCTCGGACTGACCTGTTGGCAAAGTCACAAACAAGTCCCAGCTTAGAGGGCACAGTCCTCTTAGCATAATTAGGCTTGACCTTATAAGGCTCCCTAGATCTTATCTGGGTAGCTAATGGGCTGAGGGAAGTGTAACAAGAACAAAAACAAGTGAAACTCACAAGAACAGTGTAAACAAGTGAAACTCACAAGAATAGTGTAAATTTGGTAACCAATACCTTGTTTACCTCTGACTATAAAAATAAAGGCTCAGCTTGCCTCAGGATCTCTCTCTGTGGCCTCAGCCAGGCACAGGAAGATCCATGGAGACTAAAGAGAGCTAGAGAGCTCTGAACGCTGTCTCCGTGTAAAACATTCTTCGCCGACGCTGTCCACACCTTTGGGAACCCCTGGCCCCCCGGGGCTGGACCCCAGCAGGTTTACATGTTATTTGTGTGTTCTGGGGTAGGTTTCTCAAATTCTCTGAATTATGTGTTTGTTTGTTTTTCATCTAGAGCAGGGATTGGCAAATCGAGCCCACTGCCTGTTTTTTATAGAAGTTTGTTGAATACAGCTGTACCTGTTTGTTTGCATCCTGCCTCTGGCTGTTTTCACGCCACAATGGCAGACTTGAGTAGTTGTAACAGAGATCATATGGCTCACAAAGCCTAAAGTATTTGCTCTCTGGCCCTTCACAGAAAAAGTTTGTCTACGCTTTGTTGTATAGCACGGAGATGGTGGGATTCTTGACCATATAGGCCTAATGGTGAGGATCGTGTGAAATAATCTTTTCTTCTTGGGAACTATGAGACACACTATAAATGTTACTGTCTAAAATTATGATGTATAATATGTCTATGGAATCCATTTCCTCTATGAGGGTGGAAGCAGGGGCAGGATTTTGATTAGTGGTGCAAATGATTTGATTTGAGGGGCACAAAGAAAGCTGCCAGTGACCCAACCCCCCCCCCACCCCCCGCTCGGGTACACACACACTGACTGAATTCCAGCCGTGAAGAGTTAAGTTTTCATCGTAAGCCTTCATTATCTAAGTTGATTATGTCTCTATTTAAAAAGATTAGGAAAACAAGTCCTCTGGGAAAGGCAACACATCCAGGTGTTATCACTTCCCAATCTACGTGTGTGGACTCATTAATTAGATTGCTCTTCTCACTGATGCTGGTTGAGATCCATGCAAGGAAGGACTGAAAATTTATGGAAAAGGTAATTTGGAGACTCTTGGGCAGTGTCTTGCAAGCCGGGGGGAAGAGCTACTGAAAGCAACAACAAGGGATGCAAGGCTTAGAATTGGGTGCCACTAGAAGAGGAGGATTGAGGGCCAGGGGGTGAGAGGGCACGCTGAAAAACCTCCCAAAGGTGTTTGCTTCTAAACACATTCTTTATGCACAGCATGTCTACAGTGTGAAGGATACACACACCATGCATTGCTACGACAAAGGTTGCAGTATTGTTTCTTTATACGTTTTCTGTGGGGGAGCATACCAAAAAGCTGCCTGCTAGAGAGCACAAATGGATTCTTGAAAATCCACAACCTCCTTTTCTTAAACTCACATCTGAAGAAGTTTTAATTTTTGGATTCAGACAATAGAGTTAAAGAAGAGAGAAGATTTCAATTCCCCCAGATCTTTTTTTTTCCAAAGGGCATCTATTTTAATCTTCCACAAAAGGTTTCACTCTTTTGTCAAAGCAATGCCTTGGCAATTCCTTTCCTACGATTGGTAATTATTTAGTTAACAATGGAACGAATTCCAGGGTGACCAGGTGGAAAAAAAAATGGTGGGT
>NW_005871090.1:7238260-7241060 GCF_000147115.1 Myotis lucifugus | reverse complement strand
TGGACTTTGAAAGGAGGGGGCAATTGCCAGTTTGGCCCTCACCTACACTCACCAGAGGAATGAGACTGTTTTCTGTATGAATTGCAACACCGTGTCTTCATTGTTCTGTAAAAGAGGAGCATCGTCTTGCGCTCCCATCAGCAACCAAAGCTCCTTGAAGGTACTGTGCTGTCCTTCATTTTCCAGTTTCCCCCAGTGCCAGGTGCATAGCAGGAGCTCAATCAATATTTGTTAGACTTAAAAAAAATAAAATATGTATTGACAAAAAGGGAATCTTCTTCGGGGTTGCTATTTTAAAACAAAAACAGCAGCAAAACCAACAAAAATCTTGGAAGTGCCTGAGTTTGGGGACAGGTAATAGGACTGTCTGGAGCTGCACTGCCTGCCTGACCTGCAGCTTCCTATCTCTAAACTCAGGTCATCGTATGCAGAACTGAGATGTTTAGACATTATTTTCCTCATTCTTCTGTCTCAGCACTTTGAAAAACTTTACTATTCATTTGAGAACAAAGGAATTTCAATTTTGTAAAGTAAGAGGAGATGGCTTTCTCTTTTAGTTCCTTCTTGGAATTAAATAGAAAAGCAAACATTGTTTTCTGGTTTGAAATGAAATCGCTGCATCCCATTCTCATCTGCAGTTGAGGGTAAAATGGATGTTCTTTAAACTAAGTGTTGAAAATGTGCTCCAAACACAGAGCTTGGCAAGCCTGCCCTGTTATAATCTTTTCCTTAAAAAAACTTGCAAAAACCTAAAATCAAGCCCAAGAATACCCCATTATGGTTTTCACCTTATTCCGTTGAAAGCAACAATCCACTTAAATTCAGAATATCTGGTAAAATCATTAAAAATATCACTCTTTGGAGATTGTCTTTTTGGTCCTTGAGGCAAATTTTCTGGGGATGCAAATTGGAGACAGGGCCAACCAAAATCTCTAGTCCTATTCACTGGGTTCCTTCTGGTCATGTGAGTTGCAGGTGATTTCCAATCTGCCTCCCTTTGACAGCCTGAGGGAACCCCTGCCTCTTTTTTTTTCCCTTGTCTTTTCTGAGCAGAGATAACCACATTTCAATTTCCCTGGGTATCTATCTATCTATCTATCTATCTATAAAAGCCTAAGCGACTGTTAAGAGCCAGCCATGGGCAAACTACGGCCCGCGGGCCGGATCCGGCCTGTTTGAAATGAATAAAACTAAAAAAAAAAAAGACCATACCCTTTTATGTAATGATGTTTACTTTGAATTTATATTAGTTCACACAAACACTCCATCCATGCTTTTGTTCCGGCCCTCCGGTCCAGTTTAAGAACCCATTGTGGCCCTCGAGTCAAAAAGTTTGCCCACCCCTGGTTAAGACCGTTCGGCCGAATGACCGGTTGCTATGACATGCACTGACCACCAGGGGGCAGATGCTCAATGCAGGAGCTGCCCCCTGGTGGTCAGTGCGCTCCCATTGCCAACCTCCCATGGCTGGCCAACCTCCTGTGATCCCTCCCCACTGCCAGCTGGCCCTGATTGGTCCTGATTGGGACTGGGCGAGATGACCCCGATTGGCTCTGATCTCCAGCCAGGCTGAGGGACCCCACCCATACATAAATTTGTGCACCGGGCCTCTAGTAATAATATAATGTTGATAGATGTCCCCTATATTAAAGAAATCCTGTGTTTTTCACCACTGAGGCAGAGTAAGGTGGGCCTTCCTTATCATTTCCAAGGGTAGAATCAATTCTGTACTTGAAATCCTAGGATGCATACTGTATCCTCTGAAATGCACAGCACTACTTACTTTCAACACTCTGTTCACCGCAGCCTTCAGTCAGCTCTCTCCAGACAGGGCGAGAGCTTACCTTCCATGTTGCACATATTTTCCATGATGCTACTTAGTACCATCTGGGTAAGGTGCATTATCAATTGGCAAATAATAAGGGATGAACAATGGTGTGTGCTTTGCAATCTCAAAGCAGAGTGTGTGTGGAGGGGGCACCTGAAGCTTAACCAGCTGCATGTTCAGAAAGCCATAACTGCCTTTGTTACTCCTCACTTGATCTATTTCTACAAGGTCTGCCATTTGCCTGATGTTTGCTCAGCACCTGGTAAGCAAAGAGCTTTCAAAAAAGGTAGAAAAGAAAATCAATATCTCTGCCCATTTAGACAGACTCTCATCATTCAGTGACAGTCACACAGTGCTGGGGAGGAAAGCAGATCAAGGCATCTTAGGGACCTGGAGAAGGCCTTCGATCAATTCATCTAAGCAGTCAATGGCATTCACCTGGTTGCTAGCCTGGATTCAAGTGACTCCGTTTTTATAAAAGTGGCTTGAAGAAATGACACCATCTACCTGTGTTCCTCTTATAACATGCATGTCTCCAGCTGATGACAAGCAGCACCTTATTATCTATAATAACAAAAGTGTAATATGCTAATTAGACCAGACATCTTTCCAAAGCCGGGGCTGCGAGGGAAGCCTGGGTCCTGGGTGCCAGAGAGAAGCCAGTGCCAGCAGCTTGGGGAAGGAAGGCCTACTCTTGCACGGATTTCGTGCATTGGGGCCTCTAGTCCTGTTATAAGCCAATAATTATAAAAATCTCAAAAATAACACTACATGCAAGAGACTTCACAATTATATGTCTAAGTCCTTTCAGCAGACTTCTAACACAGTGTTATTGTGACAGCTTTAAAACCTGTCTGTAAGTTCTCAGATGGTCCTCCCAGTAAGAGCTGGGTCCTCTGTCTCTGCTCCGAAGTGGGCTTGTGACAGTTTCAACCATGTCGAGCTTGGTGGAAGTGATGCCATCTGACTTCC
>NW_005871090.1:7225710-7237143 GCF_000147115.1 Myotis lucifugus | reverse complement strand
AGTCAGCCATCCCCTCTCTTGGAGCAAAGAACCAAAATTATTGACCACCATGGCCCCAGACACAGCCCCCTGTAGTCACCTCACTTCTTCCTTGTCACCACACTGGGAGGGACATACAGCTAACTGCATCTGGATGCAGAAATCAGGGCTTAGAGAAGTTAAGTGACTTCCCCAAGTTAATTTGTGATTTTAAACCCACAGTTTTCTGGTTCTCTTACTGTGCTCTTTCCCATTGTCCTCAAAATACCAAACATTTAATAAATGAATTATAGTTCAGTGCTTCTAGGATAGCTGGTGCTTTCTCATTCTGATGACTCTGGTGAGAAATACTATTCCCAGGTACCTGATACCCTCAGCCAGTGACGGCGAACCTATGACATGCGTGTCAGAGGTGACACGCGAACTCATTTTTTTGGGTTGATTTTTCTTTCTTAAATGGCATTTAAATATATAAAATAAATGTCAAAAATATAAATCTTTTTCTTACTATGGTTGCAAATATCAAAAAATTTCTATATGTGACACGGCACCAGAGTTAAGTTAGGGTTTTTCAAAATGCTGACACGCCGAGCTCAAAATGTTCGCCATCACTGCCCTAAGCAAAGCTATTTTCTACCCCAAAACCTTCTCTGGAAAACCAGAGTACCCATATCACACTCTCCCAAACCCCTAACTTCGAAAATATGCTGGGAGAAATGACTTCAGGCACAAATGACTTGCATTGGTTAGTCGTACTGACAAGCTCTACTACCTGGGGCAAATTATCTGACCTCGCCATTTCATCAGATGTAAAATGAGAGAGTGGACCAGATGAACTTGAACAAGCTGTGAACTTGCAATGGATCTGGAGGTAAAGCCATAAATATATGATGTGACTTATAACAAAAATGTGCATTGCAATAATAAAAATAGTAAACGCTGAATAACTTACTATGCACTCAGCACAGCACTTAGCACTTCACACTTACTTAATCCCCGTTAGTGTTACAATCCCCATCTGCAGATGAGGACACAGGGGCTTGCCTGTCTGTGGTCACAGTGGATGAGGCAGGATTTGAACCCTGGCTCTTTGGCCCCAGAGGCTATGCTCTTATACCACTTTTAAATATTGCTGAATAAACATGAAGACAATAAATGTCATAGGAAGTTGGAGAGGAGAAGAACCTTTCCGCTGTGATGGTCATCATACTCCTGTTTTCCCCAGGCACCTCTGTGTCTGACATCCTGGAGGGCTGAAAATGATTCTCCAAAACACCCTAGACTGTGAAACAGGAGATTCTGTGAAATGAATGGTATACACTTGCAGCATAAGTCGTGATGGTTCTATTTGCTTTTCTTTTTTAAACTTTTTATTTTGAAATAATACAAAAAAATTAGTAAAACTAGTGCACACCACATTTTACCACACTGACTTTATTATTTTCTCCCCCCACACCCTTCACATTTTTTCTAAACTATCTGACAGAAAGTTGCAAATACTATGGCCCCTTAAGTTTAAATATGTCAGTACATATTCCCTAAAAACAATCACATTCTATTACATAACCATATTTCAATTGTGAAAATCAGGAAATTAACATTGATAAAATGCTATGATCTAATCATCACACTCCATTCAATTAATGTCCCATTAATGTTCTTTATGGCAAAAAAAAAAAAAGATCCAGGATCCAATCTAGGATGATTGATATACTTTTCTTTTTTTTTTTAAGTTTTTTTAAAAAATATATTTTATTGATTTTTTTACAGAGAGGAAGGGAGAGAGATAGAGAGCTAGAAACATCGATGAGAGAGAAACATCGATCAGCTGCCTCCTGCACATCTCCCACTGGGGATGTGCCCGCAACCCAGGTACATGCCCTTGACCGGAATCGAACCTGGGACCTTTCAGTCCGCAGGCCGACGCTCTATCCACTGAGCCAAACCGGTCTCAGCAATTGATATACTTTTCAAAAGGGAAAATATTGCAAACTTTCCATTCCTAGAGAAATCAAAGCAAAGATAATACAAGATGGGTTCCTCTTGGAAGACAGTGGCTAAGAGAACTATAAGCGAACACAACTATTGTACATATCTATATATATAAAAGGGTAATATGCAAAGTGTCCCCGCAGAAGTTTGATGCGGAGACTGGGAGTTCTATCGCTCACTATGACGTGCGCTGACCACCAAGGGGTGGCAAGGAACGATTTTCGTGCACTAGGCCTCTAGTAGTAAAATAAAGGAAAGTTTGTTACACAGAAGTAACTGACTGTAGCTTTCACATTCACAGAACCAAGAATGTGAAATCTACAGTAGACCACCATTAACCTTTTAGCAGGTCAGCAACATTGAGTGCTGGACACAGCTATGTTCCTTTGTGTTCTCAGAATCCCTTAAAGCAGTGGTTCTTAAATTTAGAAGTAGTGCCAGAATCTTCTGATGAGCTAGTTAAAACAAAAATTGTTGGGTCCCACTCCTAGAGTATCTGATTCTGTAGATTTGGTGGGGAGGGGGAGAGTGGGGATGGTGGTGGTGCTGAGAGTTTGTATTTCTATTAAGTTCCCAAATAATGATGGTGTTGCTAGTCCAGGGGACCACAATTTGAGAACCATTGCTCTAAAGGAATCCATGTCAAATGCCCCCCCCCAGGAATTTTATACAATAGCTTCATCAGTGGCCTCTTACTTATCAAATCCAACACCCTATTCTCAATTGCATTTGACCCTGTGATAGGGGTGAATATAGAAGGATTTCTCTGCTTGTTGGAGGCCTCCTATTTCCACGAAGATACTGGAATGACTCCAATTCCCATCAGGAAAATACTGAGAAAGTACTATTTATGTGGGAGGTCCATTGAGTGTGAAATTTTCAAGCAAGATGTTATTTCTGTTAATCAGAAACACACACACACACACACACACACACACACATACACACACACACACGATGTAGGTTGGTCTCTATAAATTCCCTGAAATGATGATAGAGATGGCTATGACCTGAAAAGGTTAAGCAAATTTTGATATTGAGATAGTCTGCAAAAAAATAAAATTTTCTATGCCATATGAATTCAAGTGTTAAGGCAGGGAACCATGTCCCAGACAGAACTGAGTCTTTTTCATCTTTCAATCTGTACATCTCAATTCCAGTACTTTAGAACTGACTTTGGGCAAAGATTAAATTATTGTTCAGCAAATCATCATCCTCTCTCCCTCAACCTCCATGGATGCTCCCCACCCATTGATTTTGGGCGTGGTCATGTGACTTGCTTTGGCCAATAGAATGTGGGTTTACATGTGAGGGCCAGGTGCCTAGATCATAAGGGCATCATGTAAGATTCATTTGTTACATAGAAGTAGCTAACCTCACTACTTCATATTACTTTTGTGAAGATTAAATATGATAACAAATGCAAAGATTTCAAAATAGTGCTTAGCATGTAATAAATGTTCTGTGGATGTGAACTATAATTATTATACCCAGTGCCTGGACCTTTGGGAAGTTTTTGATAATAGAAGAGAATAAACCCTTCCCTGACATTTAGTATCCAAGGTCTTTCTTATATATCCTAGAATCCAAGACCTGGGTTCTAGTTCACATATTTGATCTTGACCCAATCACCTTACTTCTCTGAATCTCAGTGACCATTTATCCAATAGATTTGAACACTTCTGCCAACCTCAGAAGTGTTGTTCTTCTTTTCTTTTTTCAAACCATATCACATGAGGTACTTTGAGATTTTTACCCTCTTTTCAAGAATAAAAGCTATCCTGAGTAGACAGATGATGCAGTGCCCCAGGATCTGGTAGATGTCAGGCAAGGTCTGCACACCCAGGGGTTTTCATTAACACCCCTGCTTATGCTGGGAAGGGACTGAGTCTTACTAGTATATTGGGTTTCAAACTGGTCACAAGATTTAATTTGAGATTATTAAATTTTATGTTCAGTTTCACAAGCGATTCTTTACTGGTCAGGCAGCTCTCCTCTGAGAATGGAAGAAACAGTGAGTCTGTCAACAGAAGACCAGGATTTAAGAGATGGCTCATTGCTCAGCCTCTTTTTGGCTGTGACCTGGGCAAGTCATTAACCTTCGGGGTAAAATGAAGGTGATTCTCATAAAATGAATATATAAACTATACAGGGTTATTTAAGAATCCATAGTGGGGTGAAACATTCTTTAATACATTTTTGGATGAAGTGTAAATTGGCACGGTCCATGAAGTGTGTGTTGGAAGAATTCATTTGACTCTAAAGCGGGCGTGCTGTTTGAGTCAGGAATTCCCCTTCTAGATCTATATGTGATCTTTGGGTGCTTACCTATTATCCATTCTCCATTTCCTGCTTCTCACTACAGAGATTAAAATAGCCAGACACCAGTTTACCCAGCTTTCCTGTGACTTGGGAAGGACATCTGAGCTGTTCTGGCCAAAAAGCTATAAAGGGGGCATCTGGGAAAGGTTTTTCCCCTGCAGAATAAAGGAAGGGCTCTTTCTCACTTTCCAGCCATCCTTCTGCTTGTTGAGTTGGAGGTTGGTGTGAAGAGATGCACGCTGTGGATCTGAAGAACCATCTTGCCAGCACAGGGGACAGGGGGAGAATTGGAGCCTGGATTATTAACTGCTGGTCTAGTCTTGGAACTGTCAGTCTTAAAAATCCAGGCTTTCTCTTACATGGGCTAATTATGGCCTTTATTATTTAAGTCTTTATTGGTTCTGTTACTGGCAGCAAAAGAACTCTTAACTGATATACCATCCTATGGTCTCCCTCTCTCTCTCTCTGTCATATACACACACTTTATAACTGATTGTATATAGAATGAAATATTTAGAGTTGCATTGTCAAATAGGTAGCCATTGTCCATGTGGCTATTAAACACTTAAAATGTGGTCAATCTGAATTGAGAGATGTTGTAAGTATAAAATACCTACTCAATTTTGAAGACTTAGTACAAGAATATAAAATATCTCACTATAATTTATATTGATTACATGTTGAAATGATAATATTTGGGATATATTGGTTTACATAAAATATACTATTATTAAAATTAATTTTACTTTTTATTTAACTTTTTAAAAAATGTGACTACCTGTTTATGGCTCATGTTATATTCTACTGGCAGTACTTTTCCAGAAGGATAGATTCCAAACTAATGTTAAGAATCACCTCTGGGGTGTGGAAGTAAAAGAGGAGCTTGATATGGAGAAGGATCTTTTTCTCTATATAATTTTTTAATTTTCTATAAAGAGCATATATTTTTAGATCACTTCTGTGAGTTTTAGGAATGTAGGACAAGATAAAGCGTGCAATCATGCCTTGTCAATTATAAAGCTATGCACGCGGTAGTTGTAAGGGTACAGTTTTTAAACTTAATAATCATCTGTCTTTGAACATCAGATGCACTTGAATATAAGTATCAGGCATTTTAAATCTCTACAACCTTAAATATCAGACAAAGCATACAGAGAGACACTCAGATAATGTTTGTGGCAATGAAAGAGTGTATCTGTTTTTATCAGCAGAATTCCCCTCTATGGAAAATGAGCTTGCTTTTAAATAATTGGGGGCATATTTATGAGTTCAATATAAAAAATTTAAAAGGTGACACAAAGAAATGAAGGTGTTTCAGGGTGAGTTCAAATATAACTAGCACTATTTAAGATAATTCTCTTTTCATTAGTAGAACATAACAACTTGTAAAACATCCCAAACTCATCCTTGATCTTGCCTTTTTGTTATGCACTGGGAGGTTTATTTTCCCCCAAAACCTCTGAGTCATTGAATTTCAGATTTAATATTGATTTATTCCTTTTGAGAGTTTGCCAAATACAAAGATAAATTGCTTGGCCTAAGTGATTAAGGGAGAGTAATGGTTGTGTTTCTATTCAACACCGTGTTTAGTTCTTTAATTTTATTATTTTTAATTAAAGCCCAGCACATGATTCTCAACCTGCTTATGAAGCTGGAACACCAAGTAGCGACTATGGTTCTGGAATGTAATTCAGCAGCCTGGCTGTGGGGAGGATGGAGAGCCGGCAGGATAGCTTAGCTCTGCTGCCTGCTGGGTTCCACAAAGTTATGGTAATTGATGATAAGAATATTCAGTGGAGTCTTTGAGTTGTTTAACTGTATGAATTTCCTCAATTCAAGCAAAAAGCCTAGTGGTTTTGTTTCAGGTTTCATCATTTTACTCATAGCTCAGCCGTTGGTTGGCTGTGGGATGTTGGGCAAGTCATTTCCCCCTTTGGACCTCATCTTCCAGGACAGTCACATGGTGTTGGTATGGAAGGTTATCTCCAAAATCATTCCAGCTTTGAACTTGCCTCCTCCTTCTCTCCTCTTCTTTCCCCTTCTGCACTACCTTCTTTCTCCAAATGTTTAGTGTAATCAGTAAAACATGTGGATTGTCTGACATTTAAAGCCACAGTTTGTTATCTGTATTACAAATGTCCCTTCTACTAAAAATTATATATCAACTTATATATAGTTTAATATAACATTAAATCATGTAACTATTTAAATTACACATATAGTTATATATTATTATATATAAGGTTTGATTCTATTCAATTATATATTATTTATAATGTGTATTATAGCTAAATTATATATAATTATATGTTACTAGAGGCCTGTTGCACGAAAAGATTCATGCAATAGGCCTTCCCTTCCCCTGGCTGTCTGTACCGGTTTTCCTTCGGCACCAAGGACCCAGGCCTTCACTCCGGCCAGAGCCGCCTTCAAAACCTTCACTGCTCAGGCCGGAGCCGCCTTCAGTCTTCGCTCCGCCACTTCGGCCTACATATGCAAATTAACCGCCATCTTTGTTGGAGGTTAATTTGCATATCTCGCTGATTAGCCAATGGGAAACCTAGAGAAGGTACGGTCAATTACCCTGTTTGTCTATTATTAGATAGGACTAGAGGATTGTTGCACTAAGAGATTCGTGCAATAGGCCTTCCCTTCCCCTGGCTGCTGGCACAGGTTTTCCTCCGGCACCCGGGACCCAGGCCTTCGCTCCAGCTGGAGCCTTCAGTCTTCGCTCAGCCGCTTCGCCCCTACGTATGCAAATTAACCACCATCTTTGTTGGGTTAATTTGCATGCTCTCCTGATTGGCTGGTGAGCGTAGTGGAGGGATGGTTAATTTACATGTTTGTCTATTATTAGGTAAGATTATCTATAATAATACAAGCATAATATGCAAATCGACCAAATGGCTGAACAGCAGAATGACCATCTAGACAACCACGCTATGACATGCACTGGTGCCAGGCCAGCCAAGGCAGGTGTGATGCGATTGGTCAGGGGGGCCGCCATCACCCCATGATCACCCCAGAGGGAGGCCCAGGCTACCCTCTGTGGGGCAATCGATGGGGGGTGGGGGGGCTCCCTAATCGATCACCCCACAGAGGGAGGTCCAGCCACTCTCTGCAGGGTGGTCAGTAAGGGGCTCCATGGAACCGGGGAACCAGGGTGTGTGGCAGCAGACACGAGCAGCGCCAGGCCAAGGCAGGTGCTGGGGGGAGAGGAGCGGGGCCATGGGGCCACCCGGCAGCAGGGCTGTGAAGGCCTACCCTTGCACAAATTTCATGCATTGGGCCTCTAGTATAATATATATAAACATAAGTATGTGTATACATATACATTTAAATATACATATATACATATATGTGTGTATATTTAAATTCACTTACATGGGGAAGAAACCTTATTGTGGAAACATACACATAAACTCAGACTCACAAAACTTCTCTAGGGAGAAGTCAGAGAAAAGAGCAATGTAATTATATTTCCAAATCTGTAATAAAACCTAAATTAAAAAATGTTTTGTAATTCCTGTTTGCAAATTTAATTTTAGAAAATGGATGGTGAACTTGTTTCCTTTTACCCTCTTTGTTTTTCCATTTTTTCTGCCATCTGAAAACTAAAACTCCTTAAAGGATGAAGCAAGAATCCTTTGCTAGCATTCACTCTGTTATTGACTAGAATTCAGTACAATTGCTCCAGGTGTAGAGCGTCAGACACAGAACCCAGCAAACACAGCCTGTTAACAAATCTCTTCTCAACATGGGCATTGTGTGTATGTATAAAAGCATGATTCACTTGGATTTATTGAGGCGGCAGTAAATAAATTTGGAAGTGATGAATTGTATTAGAAAAACATGACCGAGCAATTAAAGCTTTCTCTCAGTGAAATAAACGGTATGTTTGTTGACAGTCTCTTTCTTGTGCATTAATATGGAAAAAGTGATTTACCAAAAGATGGTTATAGAAACCAGCAAATACATTAATTTGTGTCATTATCCCAGCCAATATCAAATTCAGGGAAGCAGAAATGGCACTGGTGGAGGTCAGTGTAGCAGCCATGCCAGTGAACTGCCTGCAACCTCGGACAGCCAGCTCTGCCTCAGGGAAGGGGTGCAGAACATCAGTCCTCTCCTGGGCATTTGTTGGGGTGGGGGGCACATGACCTAGAATTTTGTTAATTTTTGTAGGCTACAGGATGTACTCAAGTTGGTCCCTGGCTTCAAGGGACTTACAGTTAGGCTGGGGCACCCTAAGAAAAGGCATATGGTTGTATGAAAGAGAGCTTCAGGTGTCCAGAGAAAGGCGATTGATAAAGGCTGTAGCAGTCAAGGAAGCTTTCTTGGAAGGAGGTGGGATGTAAATTAGATTTTGAAGAATAAATGCAATTGCAATGGCCTACCCTGATCCCATTGTGGCTGTGGGTTTTATTTTATTTTATTTTTTATTTTTGTTAATCCTCACCCAAGGATACTTTCCCATTGATTTTTGGAGAGAGTGGAAGGGAGAGGGAGAAACACAGAGAGAGAAACATTGATGTGAGAGAGACACCGTGCTTGGTTGCCTCCCATACTTACCCAAATCAGGGTGGGGAATCGAGCCTGCAACTGAGGTCTGTGCCCTTGACCGAATCGAACCAGGACACTTGCATCCATTGAGCCAAACCAGCTAGGGCAGCGGTTCTCAACCTGTGGGTAGCAGCCCCTTTGGCGGTCAAACGACCCTTTCACAGGGGTTGCCTAAGACCATCCTGCATATCAGATATTTACATTATGATTCATAACAGTAGCAACATTACAGTTATGAAGTAGCAACGAAAATAATTTTATGGTTGGGTCACAACATGAGGAACTGAATTTAAAGGGCCAGAAGGTTGAGAACCACTGAGCTAGGGCATAGCTATGGGTTTTTAGCCTGTTTATATTGTTACTCATAGAAGTTTGGTGGTGGGTCATCCAGTCTGACTTTCTTATGGATGATGAAACAGAAGTGGGAGAGAATCCAGTAGAGAAACATGTGCTGGAAAGAACAAGATTGAACTGGAATGAGCCTGAGAAGAACCCAAAGGGAGGGTTCTTAGGGGCTGGGGCAGGCAGTTCCCCATCCTGGGCTGCTGCAGACAGCTGGTCTCTCCTGGCAGACAGGTGCCTCTGACATGAGCCCTCTCCATGTATGTCCAACCCCTCTGTGAGTAGATATCTCAGGTAAGTATAATCTCTGGTCTCAGGGTCTCAGAAAAGGGGCTTTTTATCCCCTAGTTTGCAAATCTGACTTTTGTAAGACAGTAGTAAGCTTAAGAATTTGATGAATTTAGACAAGAAATGATTTTTGCTATCATAAACCTTATTTCATCTCTGACTCCGTTTTTGTTTAAATAAACGTTTTTTGTTTTTTAATTTTTATTAGAAGAGATTTAGATTTCCAGAAAAATCGAAAGCCCTGTATATCCCACATCTAAATGTTAGGACAGTACATTTCTTTTTTTTTTAATCTTTAATTTCTTTATTGGTTAAAGTATTACATATGTGTCCTCATCCCCCCATTAACCCACCCCCCTCATGCTCTCATTCCCCTGTTGTCTGTGTCCATTGGTTGGGCTTATATGCGTGCATACAAGTCCTTTGGTTGATCTCTCCCCCTTACTCCCACCCTCCCCTACTTTCCCTCTGAGGTTTGACAGTCTGATTGCTGCTTCTCTGTCTCTGGATCTGTTCCTGTACATTTCTTACAATTAAACATTATCCTTAACTAAAGCCCATACTTTATTCAATTTTTCTTAGATTTTTACCTAGTATCCTTTCTCTGTCCCATTATCCCATCTAGATTCCATAGTACACTTTTAAAATCAAGTTTCTATTCTTTTGCTAGCATAGTTTCAGACTTTTTTTTTTTTTGCTTTTGCTACTTCAACAGTTTTCAGGAATACTGCTTCTCAAAGGAATTTAAACATACATGACTGTCACTTGACCATATGCTTTTCTAAATGCAACTCATCCTGTATTTGACCTCTAATCTGGGGCAGATTGCACTGTTGGCCTGTTTGTCACCCTCCCTGCATCCATACCCTTGCAGTGGCCTCACTGTGGGTGGAGTGTATTTCTCTATCTCTTGACTTTGGGTTTGATCATCTGAGTTGTGTTGGCCACAGCAAGTGGGCTGAAGTGACAGTAGGCCACAAGGGAGCCTAGAGCTTCAGACTGCAGGGGTCCTCAAACTACGGCCCACGGGCCACATGCAAATACAAATATTGTATTTGTTCCCGTTTTGTTTTTTTACTTCAAAATAAGATATGTGCAGTATGCATAGGAATTTGTTCATAGTTTTTTTTAAAACTATAGTCCGGCCCTCCAACGGTCTGAGGGACAGTGAACTGGCCCCCTGTTTAAAAAGTTTGAGGACCCCTGCTTTAGAGGATCTCTGTGATTTCACTTGCCCTCTGCTTTTATCACTCATGAGAAGACTATGCCTGGGCTAGCCCACCGGTGGCAGGAGAAGGATGAGAGTCACGTGGAGCAGAGCCACCCTTTGCTGAGCAGGGCTTAGACCAGCTCACCCAGCCACTTCACAGATGAATGAACAATATTCAGTGATTGTTATTTTTAGCCTCTGAGCTTTGGAGAGCTTACTGAGCTCCGTTAAATGATACATGCCCTAAGGCTGAATACACCTAAGGCTTTTAAAAAAACTTTAAAAAGTTATTTTAAAAATTTTTATTTGGGAACGTATAATCAAAGGGGACCACATGCCTCATTGGGTTATTTTAATGTCTGTTGTGAAGGGTCAGGCTTCTCATTAAAAATCTGAGCTGCCTCATCTCTGAGCCAAAAGGACATTGTCTTTGGCTACTAACAAACTATGTAGTGATTTGGGTAAAATCTAAATTGAGCTGCTTAAGGATGTGTTCACTAGTTCTTTCAACAGCTATTTATTTGGTACCTGATACATGCTGGGTCTTCTGCTTGGTGCTGAGCATTCAGGTATGAACAAAAGTTAACACAGCCTCAGCTCTCAGGAAACTGACTTTATGGGAGGGATGTGAGCAGAAGTACAGTTACAGGAGCGATGTGTTTCTTAAAGGAAAGCTATTATGCATGCATTTATGGGGGATCTGACCTGTTTGCGGTCTCAGGAAAAGCTTCCCGGAG
>NW_005871090.1:7182748-7225541 GCF_000147115.1 Myotis lucifugus | reverse complement strand
AGAGAGACAGCACACTCTGCAGCAGGAGTAAGCATGGCTGCTCATGGAGATGCATAATGTCTGGAAACACTGGACATCAGGGCAAAAAAGGACATGTGGGGCCGGAAGGGGCTGGCTTCCAACTGCCCCGTATACACACACCGATTACCTTGACTGTCCCCACTTTCCAGTGACAATGCTGAAGTGGGGAAGAGATTCCTCTCCTCACATTTTGGTAATAAGCGTTTTCCGTGGAATCAGCAGCTGGAAAATGATCAGGACCAAGGTGTGAAGGGCTCTACAGGGGTATCCGACACAGGTGGTTCTTAAGGCAGGGACTGACTGCTTACCTCTGAGTCAGCTTGGCTCCCGGCCTTCTAGCTGATTCTGTAGGAGAGGCCCTTTTAATAAATTCCTTTTCTACTATAGTTACTATTGCTGACACTATTGTGTTGCTAAAGCCAAGAACCCTGACAAAGTAGGCGCCAGATCATTCCAGATCTTCCAGGTCATATATGAACGTGACCTTTAGCCTAAGAAAACTAGAGGTTCAGAGAGGTGTTTGAAGCAGGAGAGGGCACTGTCAGATTGCAGCCAGTAGTTCTGGCCTGGTGTCTCCAATTGAGTTCCTCCAAGAGGACACTGAGAGAGTTGTGTACAAATAGCAAAGTTGGGAGGTGATCCCAGTAAATAAAGGTTGGGGAGGAAAGACAATTATAAAGGGTGTTTTATCAAGCCAGTTACCTCTGTGGGCAGCTGGGTACAGTCTTACTGGGGAGCTGTGGGAACAGCAGAGCATATGCCTTAGAGTTACACCCCACTTGAGGTAGGAGGAGTTGGCTATTTATCCACCAACTCCCCTCAGTCATTGGTTGCGGGCTGCTCTGGGAAGTGGGGAGGAGGGTTTGGCTTTGCAGTCCAGGAAACTGTAGTTAGAATCTTGGCTCATCTTCACAGTTTTGTAATGTTTGGATATTAAACTCTGGATCCTGGAAGTACCTGCTCCTAGAAGAGGAGACTATGAACCAATTGTATTAGTTTGCTGGGACTGCCATAACCAAATACCATAGACTGCGTGGCTTAAACAACAGAAGTGCATTTCGCTGCAGTTTTGGAAGCTAGAAGTCCAAGATCAAGGTGTTGGCAGGGTTGGTTTCTTCTCAAGTCTCTCTTCTTGGTTTGCAGATGGCTGTCTTCTCCCTGTGTCTTCACGTGGTCTTCCTTCTGTGTGTATTTGTGTCCCAATATACTCTTCTAATGAGGAGACACTTAAGTCCCTATTGGATTAAAGCCCACCTATATGACCCCATTTAACCTAACTACCTTTTTAAAGAATCTATTTCCAAGTAGTCTCATTCTCAGAGACTGAGGTTTAGAGCGTCAACATTTGAGTGTTGAGGTGGTACAATTCATCTCATAACACCAACTAAAAAACTTACTCAACAAGACTTTCTTCACCTTTATGTACTCGCCAACCCCAAATAAATAATGATAAAGTCATAAGATTTTCCTAGCCCCAACAAGTCCCCTGCCTTGCAAGATCCATCTCAAAATCATGAAACTCAATCTCCTAAAGCCATTATCTGTCAAAGTAGGTGTTCCTGTACTTCAATAAGTCTGACAAACTTAACTTTGCTTGACCAACAGGTTTCTCTGGTGGTCTTAGGGGAGCTGATAGGATCAAATAAAATAATAAATGAAGTCTCTGTCACCTGGCATTTAGAGCTGTCAATAAGTGTTAGTGTTTTTTTTTTCTCTTTCCTAGTCCAATCTCATCCCAAGAGAAAGGATTTTAAAGCTTAAACAATAACTTTTATTTTCTTTCTTTGTCATGGCCAATTGACAAAACAATCTCCCTTCAAAAAGCTCTTTCTGTTTTGTCTGAATAAATCTATCCCTAATACAAGTCAGCAGTTTCTAAATTATTTTCAACTCTTCCTCATAGTCCTCGGAATGTCAGATCAATTAGAGGTCAGTCAAAGGTTTTTTCGTGTGTAATTCAATTCCGTTGAACATGGCAGCTGTTGGGAATTTTGCAGACTCTAGCAGTTGAGTATGAATTATGGAACCAACTACTGTGTAAATTACAGGAAAATTGAGAACAATCTCTCTCTCCCTGTGAAATCAGAGCATAACACTCTTTATATTAAAAGCAGTACTTCTCACAACCTGATTTTATTAGAGCTACTTCTTTATTTGCCTGTCTTTCTCCAAAGCAAAAGGTGACTGGAAGGAAAGGGTTGTTTTATTACCTCTCTATTTCCTGTGAAATCTGAGATAGATATTTTTCACAGTCAGACTTCAATATAAAATTGATGAAATAGAATTGAATTTCATCTTCAACAATGAGGAGAGTATTGGGGAGTGAGGGAGGAGAAAGGCAACATTTGTGTGCCTTTGGTGGATGCGCTGCTTCGCATACTTCCCTTCATTCTATCCTTACCGCAATCCTGTGCAGTCAGAATTGTTGTTGCCTTTTAACAGATGAAGAAACTGAAACTTGGAGAGGGTAACTTGGTCAAGATCACAGTTGAGGTAAATGATAGTGCTAGAATGAAGCCCAGATCTACGATTGCTTCCCAACAGAAAGCAATAAAATTTTTTTTCTTTCCTGTTGAGTGGGTAGATAATATTGAAAGCCAACCATGTGTGTAAGGAAGCTGAGGTATTGTTAGTTTCCATAAAAATGACAACAAAACAACCAACCAAACAGTCAGTTGAGGGGAAAAAATAAAAATAATAAAAAGGGTTTGCTGCCATAACATGTTGCTCCTGTTAATACTCTTTTGTTTTTCATGTACTTGCCTTTGTTTTAGTAACAGTCTTTATACAGTTAAGTTATTCCTGACTTTCTGGCTAGTTCTCTGAGGATGGCTAAGGTAGAAGGATTCTAGGCTTTCCTACATTCCTTCCCCATTCAGCTTGTAGAAGCTGAAAAGAAACTGCCTCCTGTAAATTCTAGTGACTCTTTACCTGAAGGCCCTTCTCAAATGCTAGTCCCATGCCTGGGGAAGCCAAAGGTGCTGAATTAACTCTACAGGGAGCACCCCAATTCCCTCTCTGTTGGGTGGGGTAATTCTGGGGAATATTCTACACAGTCTGCCAGAGGTCTCAGTAGGCCTGAGCCCCGCATGTCCGCAATGGTAATTTGCTTGATAACACACACTTTATTAGCTTTGTTCCCTTTCTTATCCTATTCCCTCCTCCCCCAACTTGCCCTGGGTACTTTCCTCTTAAACAAAGTGGCTTGGACAGGGAGTGGGGACCTGAGAACTCAGTTCTCCTCTGTCTTGGTGAGTGATAACTGCAGTGATAAGATGCTGACTCCAAGAGGGAAGGGTCTGGGGACAGAGGGAAGGAGTCTCCTTGAGGTGAAAAACTGAGGAGGAATCTAGGTTTGGGAATACATCCTATGAATTCTATGTTATTCTTGGGAATGAATAGATGAGAACTAATTGTCTCCTCTTTCACTCCCTGGAAGGCATCATTGTCAGGTTTCTGACGTGTCAATATGAGGAGTGGTGATGTCAGCAAGGAGAGCTGCATTTAGAGACTGAATGAGAGATGAGGAATTAGATAGACACAACTAACACTAGAGCTTTGCCACCACCGTGGTCCCGAGATCAGCAGCATCTGGGAGCTTGTCAGTGATGCAGTCTCAGACCCCACCTCCTGAATCAGAATTTGCATTTTAACAAGACCGGGGAGATTCATATGCACATTAAAATTTGGGAAGCACTACATTATGCATCTAAAAAAAAAAGGAAAATATGACACCTTGAACTTTTAATTGTTTTCCCCCTCATTAAACTTACATTTTACTTGCCTGTCTGAGCTCAGTCTTTTCTTTCTTAAAATAGGATCTCTAGCCCTATGGATTTTTCCCATTCAGCTTAAATAATTTTACTTTTTCTAAACGCCAAATCAAAATATGATATTAATGATTTTTGATGCTTTCTTTATGATTAATGTATTATCAAGTTGGTTGTGTGATGGTGGGCAAAAATGTGACCCAACTGAATTTAAGTTGCCTCATCTATCAAAGTGAAGGATTTGGACTTGAAGATCTAAGATCCATTTTGTCACATGATTGCCTGATTCCAAGTCCCCACATTTTAGACTGATATATACAGATAAAAATATTTTTAAGAATGATTGCATGGTAAGTTGTTCGAGTAATGGCCCCAATTTATTCATAGCTCCCTTGACTATTTCCTGCCCACACTGACCCTGGGCCTGGTTATGTGACTTGCTTTGATCAACGGGATATAGCAAACATGCCACAAGTATTTGTACACTTGCTGCTCCTGGGAACACTATGACTACCAACATGTGAATGAACCCAGGCTAGCCTAGTGGAGATCGAGGGCCCAGTCACCGGTGCCTCCCCACCTAACAGCCAGTACTAATCATCAGACATATGGGTGAGGCCATCCCAGACCAATCAGCTCCCAACCATGCCACCAGCTGACTGCACCTGCACGAGTGATCCCAGACAAGGCAAGCAAAGATCTGCCCAGTTGAACCCATCCTACATTGATCAGGCAGAGAATCATGAGCTAATAAATGCTTGTAGTAAGTTACCACACCTTGTGGCTTGTTATAAAACCAAAGCTAACTTAATATGACTTCTTTGTCTTTAGGTCTCTATACCAACTTCTCACAGGGGTGTAGCTTGGTAGTTATTTATAATGGGGCACTACAGGAGCCCACACATAAAATGTCATTTGTCATCAGAAATTAGTTTTCCTCTCTTACAGTTGACTCTTTAATGGCTCATTAACGATTGATTCTTGGTTGACTATACCTCTTTGATGAAAAAGAATAGATGTTTATCTCACAAAGTTAGCAGCTTGCTCCTTCCTCAAACACTGGCTCAGAAATAAACACTGCACAGAATAAGATAGAGCTTTTTTTCTTGGTTTTTCTCCCTCTTTCTGATTGCTGAATTGAATGATCCTGCACCGGGCAGCTCTGATTGTATGTGTACTCTTCCCATAGGCTTCTCATCTAAAGTAGCAGATGTATTTCCTCGGTCTCGCTGAAGAAATGACAATAGGAGTAAATTGTGGCCCTGGAGCTTATTCAGAGCTGCTGAAAGCAGAAGCGAGGTTCGGAGAAACCCAGCAGAACTTTGACATCCGTAGGCGTCCCTGGCAAACGGTGGTTGTTACGTGGAATGCCCGGTGGAGATGAAAGGCCACCAGCCACAAGTGGTTTGGGGCCACAGTGTTTAGGAAATGACAAAAATACTCATTTCCTGACTTAAGTCAAAACAAACCAAACCAAAACAGCTCCCACGCTGCAATCATAGCCACTTGACATTACCCAGCTCATATACAATGCAGAATGCATTTTGCCTCTGAAATGGGCTGGTAATGTTGTTTTCCTTCTACAGGGGATCTGGGCAAGTGAAAAACCTGATGGCAAATGAGTCAACTTAAATACATTTTGGATATCAAATGCCTATTCATCAAGAGCCAATCACATCTCTCATCTCTAGAGGCCAGGCAGGGAGCAATGTCCCCATAGATAGAACCTCCGAGTGAACGCTGAGTGCAAGTGTTAGGCCTAGGATTTTCTTTTGCCACATTATGGATAGAAAGGGAACTGGATGTGTTCTGTCCCCGTTTTCCTTTGGCATTCTGAATTGCGCTCCTGCCGGGAGCTCAGTGTAAGCAAGTAAATCAGCAAGTAACCTGGATGGCAAATCTGAAAATGCATCCAGGCATCCAGCTGTTACAGCCACAGCCAGGATGGACCCTGGAGATATCTGGCCCATCACAACAACTTCGAAAGGACCGTCTGTAAAATAGAATTAGGTAAATGTTTTTCCTCTTCTGATATATACCCTTCATCTCCTCTACGGGCTATCCTCCAGCTATTTGATGATTATTCATCTATCCAGCCATATACAAATTTGTCCTTCCTGCATCTAGAGCCTTTTTTAAAAAATTTACTTCCTTTATTTTCCAACCTTTCGTGTGTTGTTTATATGTTCTTCTTTTTAAAATTCTTTCCATGTCCCTTTTACATTGGAGTAATAATTTATTATTATTTCTGTCCAAGTTATTTATTTTTCTTCTTTCAAAACGTGTCTTACAATTACAGTTGAATGCACAAATGAATGAAAATGTGTCAGGAAGATGTTGGAGGGATAGAGGAGGCTTGTATTGAGGTGAAGAGGAACAGATGGCAGCTGCTATGAAAGAAAAAACACCTCTAATAAATGAGTATTTAGTTACCCATTTTCCAAATCTAAGTTTGCCAAGAGGGGCACTAATGGACACAGCCAGAATCAGCCAGGCAAGACAACAGGAAATTGTGGGAAACTATGCCCACTCCAGAGAGAAAAGCAAAGGAGAGACAGATCAGCTGGATACCCTGAATGGATATTGAACCTCGCTAATTGCAGAGTCCACAGGGAGGAAAGTGTGACAGGGCAAACATGATTGATGTATAAACATTCACATTTCTCCCTTCTCATATCGCTACCATTTTTAAAAAACAATTCTTTAAAATGTTTTTTTTAATTGATTTGAACTAACTGACAGACAATTAACTGCAACCTGGGCATGTGCCCTAACCAGGAATTGAACTGGTACCTTTTGGTGCATGGGATGATGCTCAACCAACTGAGCCACGTTGGCCAGGGCTCATATCACTACCTTTCTACTGGGAAACAGTCAAGTCAGCTCCCAGACTTTTCTTTATTACAGAGACTTTGGAAGCTGAGAAAAAAATGAGAGAGGCCAAATTGATTCCCCTAACAAGAATTTCAGGCTGAGTGTTCATGCTCAGGGAGCGGGGTGATATCAGGGCATGAAGAGAGGATGTGACACTCTTGAATAGCTGGAGAAAAGGGGGGAGAGGAAAAAGTAGACCCCAAGACCTGTTCCCATTAGCATCCTTTGAGAGAGGTCAGCAAATACTCCAATTACTTCTGGCTGTTGGAACTTTGGGGCATGGCTGTTGGCTGTTGGAGCTGGGAATGCTGCACTGGCTAAGACTAGACTACATGGAGCCTGAGAGTTATTTACCTAACAGAATCTCCTCCTGCACTCAACTCTTAGAACCTCCCAGTCGCATCCTGTCATCGCATCCTGTCACACAGTACAACCATCACATTGCACATCACAATGTCAGAAATATAGAGAAAGGGGCCTTTGTTCCTTTAATGAGCAGCACAAGTTGTTGCTATTTTATGATTCTAACTCTCTTGGAAAGATGCGGGTTTTCCATATCAACCAGAAATCAGAGAGAGGATGTTAAGTTGCCAGCCCTCTTGTTTCTCTTAAGAATCAGACTCTGACATGGGATTCCAAAGCAGGTCGTTCATTTGGAGATGGTTCCAGAAAGCTCTGGCAGGGGAAGGGAAGGCAGTAGAGGGTATGTTTTTAAGCCTGGTATCTGAAGAAAATTGTGCAAGCCTTGCTGGAATGGGATTTCACCTACATATGCACTTACTTGTAAAGAGTTTGAAACGTACAGAGGCTGATACATACATTCAAACATACATGTTTATGTGTGCATAGACACGCACACACACATACACACACACATGCACGCCATATAATTTTAAAAACACTCGAATGACTTGGATAAATTACTCTGTCCTCGTGGTGCTTTTTGCTTACATCAGTCTATCTGAGTAACAATCGAGGTGGAAGGACCACAGAAATGTGTGATGGCAGTAACAAGAGGGGCAGAGACTGTGGGGGCGGTAGCTAATATTTACTGAGCAGGACAGCTTGTCCCCTCAGGGGCTGGGTGTTTTGAATGCATTAGCACCAAGCCCTTTGAGGTCAGCTGAGGAAGGAGCCATAAGAGGATAGGTTTAGGACTGGAGCCCAGAAAGCCTGACTTCAAAGGATGAGTTCTTTTTAAAAATAAATACAGATTTTTATTGATTCCAGAGAGGAAGGGAGAGGGAAAGAGAGGTAGAAACATCAACAATGAGAGAGAATCATCGATCAGCTGCCTCCTGCACGCCCGCCACTGGGGATCAAGCCAAAAGCCCGGGCATGTGCCCTGACCAGGAATCAAACCATGTCCTCCTGGTTCATAAGTTGACGCTCAGACAGGTGGGCAAAGGTTGAGTTCTTAACCTCTGTGCTGTTCTTGCTCCCTGAGGACGGGGCGGCTGAGAGGTAGCAACCATGCTGTCAACAGTAATGATGGAGTTGTTAATAGTGAAGCCCTAGTGGTTAATCTTTAACGCCAGGAAATGGACATCATTTTCAGAACCCCTAGCTACCTTGCCCCCTAAGCATGCTTGGCAGGTGTGTTCAGCCAGCCATGAATTCACACTGAGGTGGTGGACTGGCCTGGGGTCAACCCACAGGAGAGTGAGGCTGTCAGGGAGTGGGAGCCTCATGCTCTACAAGAGGCCTTGAAGTCAATTTATAGTCAACCAGCTCCAACTTTATCCCAACATTTGGTTTTCCCTTTTCTCACTTATTCACCAAATACATACCTCAAACCTGTTGTGTGCAGAAATACGGGCACATCCCTGATTCTCCAACATGTTTGTTGTAAGAAAGTCCTTCTTTATGTCTAGTCCAGTGGTAGGCAAACTCATTAGTCAACAGAGCCAAATATCAACAGTACAACGACTGAAATTTCTTTTGAGAGCCAAATTTTTTAAACTTAAACTATATAGGTAGGTACATTATTATTAACTTAATTAGGGTACTCCTAAGCTGGCCTTTGCTAAAAACGTCCTCAATCTGATTGAGGTACGTTCGCTGAGGTCGACCCCTTCCAACTCTCCCATCTTCAACTCCTGCATGAATCTTGCACGCCTCCCCCGCACAGAGTATCCCGTGGCCTGCCTGCACTGGGTCTCCCGTCACCCGACCGACCCACCCCCCCCACTTCTTCTAACTCCACTTCATCAAAATAGACTCGCCCAGGCCGAAAACCGATTTCTGCGCATTGGCCATGAAGTTTCAATAGCACTGTACGTGCACGCCTGCACGTGGTATTTTGTGGAAGAGCCACACTCAAGGGGCCAAAGAGCCACATGTGGCTCGCAAGCTGCAGTTTGCTGACCACTGGTCTAGTCTAAATCTCTATTGCTGCAATTTAACAATCAGCACATCCCCAGGGAACAAATTTGCAAACACGAAAGAACAGTAGATAAAAGGCATGAAAGAAGTGACAATTAGCTTAGTGAACATTTAAAAAGTGTCTGATAACGTTAGTGGCAAAGGCAACATGTGAAAATTTAATTTTTGAGACCAGTGACTATCAGAGAGTGGAAAATTAGAAAAGATAGTTTAAAAAATCTGTAGAAGAATCAATATTCTCTACTAGATATATTATTTTAAAAATCATTCAAAAGCAACAACCAGCATCTTTGGGTTCATCTGGTTTAATATGCAACACAAGTAGAAAAAGAAATAAACCCACCTGTACAGACAAGCCCAAACCATCCTGCACTTCACTTTGAGTCACTGCACATAAACTCATCCCTTACCCAGTATGGTCACACCCGAGCAATAACTGTAGGTTATTCAGAGCATAACTCAGAGCATAACTCCGTCCATAACTGCCAACCAGCCTGATATGGAAGCATTTCACTGCCTGTAGATTTGGAAAACTGTCCACCTGTGTGAATCTCAACATCCCTGCATTGTTTTCAGGCTCTGGTTTTCCCCATGATATTGTGAAGTTGGTACTAGATGAAATACAAAATAATAAGCTACACAGCAAGGAAATCAGAGCAGATTTGAAATCCTGGAAATTGCGAACCGGGAGGTACATTTATCCAGTGAGGTGCTATTTTAAGACAGAGTTTAAATGGTCATCCACATATCTGTTTGGCAACATATGTTAACACGCGGAGTAATTCAGCCTCTGGGGTGGAGGTAGAAGTTCAGGTCTATTTCCTGCTGGAAAGAAGCACTTAGTCTTTGGTAGAGACAAAAGCCAGTTATGAATCGCTGCTGTCTTGGCTGAAAAATGGAGTTTTCAGATTTTACCTTGTGTACGCAAACTATTCATTTACAGCCACGTATGCCTGATTTGTGTCTCACTTATCTATGAGGAAATGTTCTGTAAGTGGGTTTGGGCCTGATTTCTCAATGGGCTGATATAACAAACATCCAACCTCTTATGTTCCAATCTGTCAGCATCCAGGTGGTAAATGTTGGCCTGCCATTAGCAGTAGTTGACTTGCTGAGAAAATCCTTATAAGTTATGGTCCATTGTTGAGTGAATCACTCTGGAGGCCTTGCCTCTCACCCAAATGCAGTCATGTTGGGAATGTGACCCATTTGCTTTGCCTAACAACCTCTCTCTGCTTTCCCCACAAAGAAGGCACTGTACGGTTTAATGCCATTGTGTCTGCAAGGCACAATGTTGCCAGTGGTCTCCTTGGAAACAACAAATGAGGTACTTCTGGGGTCCCCTCGGGTGATGGAGGTCAGGAGCAGCAGGGGTGGGAGGGGAAGGTGGGCACATCTCTGAAGAGACAGTTTTAGAAAATCTGAGGAATAGCTCATGAGAGCTTTTGGAACTGTGAAGTCAGCCACTGGCCACATCATGTGTGGCTTTGGGGCCCTTGAAATGTGGTCGTCCTAACTGATGTGTGCAAAAAACACACTGGATTTTGAAGACTGAGGATGAAAATAAGAATGTACATATCTCATGCAGACATTTTAGAATACTGAGTACATGTTGAATTGACAGCACTTTAGATATACTGAGTTAAACAAAATCTATTATTAAAATCACATCTTAATTGTTTTATCTTATCTTTTTGTTGTTGTTATTAATCCTCACTGGAGGATATTTTTCCATTAATTTTTAGAGAGAGTAGAAGGGAGGGGAGACACACACACAGAGAAACATTGAGGTGAGAGGGACACATCAGTCAGTTGCCTCCTGAACGGGCCTGACCAGGGCCAGGGATTGAACCTGCAACCAAGGTACATGCCCTTGATGGGAATTGAACCTGGGACCCTTCAGTCTAAGGGCCGACGCTCTATTCATTGAGCCAAAATGGCTAGAGCTGTCTTATCTTTTTAATGTGCCTACTAGAAAGTTTAAGATTACCTGCATGGCTCACTTTATATTTCGAGTGGGCATTTGTCTTGATGGTGAATTTAGAAAGAAAGTCATTTTGACCAGAGTAAGTGACCCAAATTCTCCTTTTGGCAAATAAAGTTAGTAAACTTGAGTTTGAGACTGAAGAAAGGAGGGGGAAAAAGACTTGAGTTTAAGACATAAAAATCTCACGGTTTTAAAGTTCCAGATATACGGTTGTGTCTGCTCCAATAGAAAGTTTAATGGCAATTCTTTGGGGGCAGATTTGGTGGCTATAGGTAACATATTGGAAACACTTCACACTAGCCTATTGCTCCGTTATGATTGCATCTCTTATCTTATAGGAGATACTGTGCATAAGAGTGTGGAAAATTTCCCAATCAGGGGTCAGGTGAGGTGAATTTTTTGTTGTCCTGGTAATGCTCAGGCTTTCGTTCATCTTTGAGTTTATAGCTCGAACACTCTGTGTCTCACTTTCTCATTTGCTACAAATGTTAATATTTGTCCTACTGATTTCATAAGATTGATACCTGGCTCAGCTGAGTTCCTGGGTTTGATCAGCATTAAATGGTTGTTAAGAGTGGGTGGTCACTTGCTCCCAAAAGAGAAGAGTGATGGTCAGGATTTACTTCTTGAGAAATTATGAGAAATCAGAAATCCCTGTTTCCTTGCCTCTGAGGTAGCTGTCACTCTGTGATTTCAGAATCTGGGCCCGGCAGGAGGACTGAGCCAGATTAGAGAGCTGACTTCTGAGTTTTGAATTCCATGAAACCAGAAAAGGAGAGACTGCCTTTCAACGTCATCTACGTTGTAGAGAACCTTTGATGAGATGACATGTTTGCAGCCAAAATAGATAATTCTCAGTAAGAGTCAAGCAGAGTAAAGCAGTCAGAGTATACTATCTGGACAGAATGTCTTTTATTTATTTATCTGGGTCCCTTTGTTTAGGCAGGCCTGCTGTGGGCACATAATGAATGGAGAACATGGAGTACATGCCGATTACAGAAGCAGGAAAATAGAAAGAGGATCCTTCTCTAGAGATATTGCTAAACCCGTTCAATCAGCTTTGGTGCCATTGTTTTATGTCTTGTAAAACTCACAGCCTCCTATTTCACTTTGGTCTAGATTTCTTTCAGGGGGTCGTAGATTTCATCTATGAAGGTCATGCTTCCTGAAAAGAGACTCAACCAGGGTCAGAAGATGTGGGTTCTTGTCCCAGTCCTCATCTATTAATTATAAATCACGTAACGAAGCCACATCCTTCATTGTCAATGTGCACTATAACGGCTCAAGGGGCATCCTAAAAGCTGAGAACTTTTTCATAGTCTTCCATGATGAAATAATAAATCACCACTTTTAGATTCAGTCATCTACTTTCTGGGTCACCTTGGAAGACCAGCAGCTTACAACATCAGTTAAATGGTGATGATACCCCCTGGCCCGTCATTGCTCCTGATGGAATAAAAATCAGATTATATATGTTTAAGCTCTTTAAGAAATACATACATATGATATAGTAATGTAATATTTATCAGGAATTATTAGGAAATAAATTATTCTATATAAGTGAATTTTCTAGGAACTGAAACTTATTTAATGCTAAATGGATGAAAAAAGTAGGTGTTTTCAATGGAAATATTTAACAAAATCAATTAGAATGCAGAATAGAAATTGACCCCTTTTCATGAAAGTGCTCAATTAATACTCAATGATAATTTCAGAGTTTCTCAGAGGATATTTGAACTGCACTTAATGTCCTTACATTACTATGCTTGTTGAATCTTTCTGATGGCTTTTTATTTTTATCCCCTTTATCCCCAAGGAAGACTTCCTTCCTTCCCCTCTTCTTCCCTCCACCTTTCCCTCCCTCTGTCCCTCCCTTCCTTCATTTATTTCACAAGTATTTTCTGACGGTCTGCTTGGTGCAGGGACCAACTGTTTACATGAAGATGAATGAGACCTAGTCCTTGATCCCAAGATAATTACTATGCAGTGAGGGAACAGACCGATTTTGAGAATTAAGTTTTAATAGAAGAAAATATAATTTGAATAATTGCACAAACATGGATTGAAGACAGGTATTTCAGAGGTCAAGGTAAAATGAACTAAGCAAGTTCTCAACCAGTTTAGTGATTATGTATCATACTAGAAGCCTGGTGCACTAATTCATCCCTTGGCCTGTCCTGCACCCTCTTGCAATCTGAGATCCCTTGGGGGATGTTGGAGAGCCAGTTTCAGCCTGATCCCCACAGGCCAGGCCGAGGGACCCCACCGGTGCAGGAATTCATGCACTGGGCCTCTAGTATGCATATAAGATCTTTGGTTAATCTCTTTCTGCTCTCCCCTCCCCCCTTCCTTGTGATATTCATTAGTCTGTTCCATGTTTCCATGCCTATGGTTTCCGCTCCTGCATTGAGCATCTGCCCCCCTAGTGGTCATAGCTACTGGCTGGTTGGCCTGTCAGCCAGTTGGCTGGTTGCTTAGGCTTCTATATATATATAATTATTTTCATTAGCTGTTTTAAATGGTTGGGGCTATTAGATAACATTTCCATATAAAGGAAATAGTATTATGCTTGCTTATTATCACCAATGTTTTTTACCTTGTGGTAGCAACCAAACTTCCAGATATAGTGCCCAGGGGAAATGGCCAAACTTTAGACATCTGCTTTTGCATTTTCAGCTTATTAGTTAGCAGCAAATGTTCCAGAGCATCTTTAATCAAGCAGACAGCGTGGTGGATGAAATGATTCCCAGATGGAAATTAGAAGACCTGCTTTTAAACTTCAGCTCTTCTATTAAATCTCTGAAACTCAGAAAGGATGAGAAGATTGTATTTGGATCAACAACGTCTCTTCCAGCTTGACAAGTATATAATGATCACCATTAAAGCTTTTATTTCCTCCTCGCTACCATAGTTTTATTTTAAAGTCATATGTAAAAAGATGCTCCCTTCATTGACTCACTTCTCATCCAGTCATGAGTTAAGCAGCAGACGTTGCTAAGTCCTTCATGATGGGACACTGGCCAGTCTCTTCAATTTTATGGGAGACTTTGTAAAAATGGTCACAATCCCTCATTTCTCCCTATATACTTCATTTGCTCTCTTTGTAGTATAATTTTTTGGGATCTTCTTATCGATAGGTGAAGTCTATTTCCCTTCCCCTTGAATCTGGGCTGACCTTTTGACTGGCTTTGATATTGATTCAGCAGTGGAATTTGGCAGAAGTGATGGTGTGCCTGTTCTGAGGCCTCAAGAAGCATGGCAGCCTCTGCACTCCCTGAGACCTTTTGCAGTCACCAAGCTGGGTTAGTCTCTGGGAGAGAAGAGACCACAAGGAGCAGAGTGATCCGCTCAAATGTACCAACTGAGGCCCCAGACATGTTAGGGGTCCTGGCTAAGATCAGCAAAGTTGCCTAGATAACCTACAGCTGTCCAGGTGTATAAGGGATTCACCTAGCAGAGTTCAGCCTGAATTATTGAAATGTAGAATAATTAGCTAGAAAAATTATGGTTATTTAAGCTGCTATGTTTGGGGATTTTTTTTTCCAGCACTAGCTATCTGATACATGTACAAAACTCCCTATACTCCAGCCACCCTGGCTTTCTAGTCCTCAAACTCATTGAATTTATATTTTCCTCAGATCTTTATGTTAGCTCTCTTCTGGTGATCCAGGTCTCAGCTTAAATGCAACCTCTTTAAAGAGGCCTTTCTGACCATCCTTTCTAATCATACCACCTAATTTTTTCCCATCACATTACCCTGCTTTAGTACTTTACATAGTATTTACTATATCTTGTATTTGTTAAAATTGTTTTTTGTTGTTGTTATTATCTATCTCACTCTATTAGAATGTCAACTCCATGAAAACAGGGAGTCCATTTTATTCCCAAGGCCTAAAATACTGCTGGTACATAGTAGGGCACTTAATAAAAAAATTGGTGAAGGGAAGGCATTCTTTAACTGGCTACAATTTGGTAGAAGCAATATATAAAATATGGGTAATTGTTATCACTCTGTACTAACGGAGTTCTTACAGCTCCTGTGTGGCCTAGCCATCTTCTCAAGCTGCTCCCGCCACTGCCAGCATCACCCTTTGGTGGGGTGTATGTGTCATATTCCATCATGGCTCATTAACTATGACCATGCTGTTCACTTCAGAATATTCTTTGACACACTACCATTCATTCCCCAAGGCTCTCACTCAACTTTCAATTCTTCCCTCTATTATCTCTGGTTATTTAGGATAATTAATTACTCCCTTATCTACATTTTTTAGAGCTCATAACAAATGTTTCTATGATAGTCTTTTACAGTAGCCTGAAAATTCATTGAACTTAGAGATTATTACTTACTCAACCTTGTATTCTCAGTGCTTGGCAAGAAATTTCTCCAAAAATACTTGACATAAAATAAGATACAATCTAAAATAATTCTGCATAGTAGAGGGAATTAAAATCTTACAACTTAATATGGTTGACACTCTTATTTCTAGGGTTGACCTAGCTAGGTATAAATATTTTAAAAATTAACATCCATACTAGCTTTAGTGGAACAAATGAGCTAAGCACATCTGGAATACTTTTCCTCCAAAACTATGTGGTGATTCATAACATTTGGATTTCAAAGTTTTATCTAAGTATCAATATAGTTTCAAGAGAGACCTCTGTCTAAGACTTATGGCAAAAGCATTATAGTTAGGTCCGACAGCAATTTTTTTCAGGAAAGGTATCAAGGCTGAGAGAGTTTGTATGCAGCTCATCACACATAGATCTGAACTCTATGTGGGACAAAAAAAGGATTGTGGAGTCACTGAAAGTGTCTCCGTCAATGAACCCAATTGTCTACCTGGGCATTGCCCACCTAGGCCTTGCCCAGGTGAAGTGCTGAGAAGCAGGGGTGGGGTTGGAGGCCACGTTCCCCATGGAAAACACATTTAAACCTAGAGAATAGCAGTTTCACTTGCAAACTCCAATGCCCCATAGATGTAAGTCACCCCCTGCCTGGGGTCGTGTGTTTGAGGATCCAAATGGTTATCTTTGGGCAGTTTCAGCCTTTTGTATCAGTCAGTATTCCAGGTTCATTCACCAAAGGATATTTAATTAATTAATTTATTTTGGCAGACTTCAGTCATTCGGTGTCAATGCCAAGTTGGAAACAAATCATCTAGTTAACATGAATAATTTATCTGCAAACCAAGAGATGGCGAGGAACTAAAGAAGTTCACATAAACTTGGCACAAATTGCATTGCCAATACCCTTTAGCTGAAGGGAGATAAGATTGCATTGTGCATCTTTATGTCCATATAATTGTGCTTTAGGAAGCTCTGTAAAATAGTTCATCCTAACAAATTCAGTATTTAGTATCAAAACACTTTTCATGCAAATTCTTCCCTCATCTTGGAAGTAACAGTTTTTCAGAAAAATGTCTGGTTAAGAAAATACTGTGGCACTCACAATAAAAAGCCTAACAGTTATGAAATGCATCATATTCAACTTAATAGTAACATTCTTTTTAATGTTTGTGTATATGACACACTGCTAAACTTGCATAGTTTTGGTTATTCATTCAGTAAATTAATAAAGATTTGTTGTTCATTTATTTAACAAATATTTAGTGAGTGCCTACTATTAAAGGTCCCTTGTCAAATGCTAGGAATGCAAAGAATAAAGAGATAAATAAGATAGTTCTTGTGTCTATGTTTAAGCTTTTTCTCCTAAAAGCACATTTACTAGGCTATATGCTTCTCCCTGGCCCAGGCCCTGGTGAGGGCTTGTGCAGGAGGAAACCAATCGATGCGTTTCTCTCACATTGATGTTTCTCTCTGTCTTTCCCTCCCTCTTTCACTCTTCCTAAAAATCAATGAAAAAACATCCTCAGGTGAGGATTAACAAAAAACCCCAACAAATAGGCTATATGCTTCATATTTTTGATTAGGTCCTCATACTGGCCCTTTGAGGGATCCAGTACTAACCTATTTTAAAACATTTTAAAAATACATTTTAATTGATTTTTCAGAGAGAGGAAGGGAGAGGGAGAGAGAAAAACATCAATGATGAGAGAAAATTATTGATTGGCCGTCTCTTGTACTCCCCCTACTGGGGATCTAGTCCGAAATCTGGGCATGTGCCCTGATGGGAATTGAACCCTGACCTCCTGGTTCATGGGTTGACGTTCAGCCACTGAGCCATACTAGCTGGGCAGTACCAACCCATTTTAAAGAAGAGAAAACAGTATAAAAGAAAGTGACTAGTTTAAATTGCATGGCTGGAAAGTGGCAGAGCTGAGATTTAAAGCAAGAAGTAAAAGAAGGCTGGTAAGGAAGAATGGGATACAAGAAGCAAGAGTGAAACACAGCAACAAAACACTTTGGAAAAAGTGTTGCTAAATTTAAACATGCTTGGAGTAAATGATCAAAAACAATTGATAGAAACTGACACGGGCTGGTAGGGAGTTGTGGGGTGAATATGGGATCATGATGTTCCAGGATTAAAGAAAACTTGGTGTCAGCTGTTTTGATATGAGCAGGGAGTCCCTGCTGGAGCCCAATAAGAAAATTCGTCTTTTCCTCAAGGCCTAGGGCTGCCTAAAGTCCTGGATTAAGCAGGAACAGCTTATGGAGAAAATTCCGACAAATGTGTGATTTTTTTGCATGTCTACATACTCAATGTGGAAATTTCTAGGTTTATATACTTTGGCTTTATATGAAAGTCAAGGCTGCGCTACCAAGTATGTGAATTAAGAGGAGAAATCTCTCATATACTTTATTTTGAAATCTTAGATCCTTGTTGGTAAATGTCAGGGATCTTTCAGTTTGGGGATTTCTAACAACTTTACATAGCAATTTTTTTTTTTTGGCAGCACCAAAAATGTACCAAATAACCATTATCTTTCAAACTCCTGAATTGAAATTAAAATAATAAAAACACTCCCTTGGGAATACACTGCAACTTGCTAATAAGCAGTAGAAGAAAAACATATAGCCAAATATTTTAAAAAGTCATAACAGAATTGGGCTATAAAATGAAATCAAAAGGCCACTATTCCCTTACAATATTTTAGGTTTATAACAGTGCTTATACTGAATTTGTTAAAATAAAAGGTAAACTCAAATATATGGGGAGGCCCCATTTTCCCAAGAAAATATCCAAAAAATGTTTGATGGGCAACATGAATATAAAAGCGTTTTGGAATCTGAATGAACCAGTCAGATGTCTCCTTATGGTAATTTTTGTTTACTCACATCTAAAGTCATGCATAAACAGTGTTGACTTAAAATTATGCTTGTCCTGACCCGGTGGCTCAGTTGGTTGGAGGTCCTTCTATACACCAAAAGGTTGCAGGTTTGATTCCCAGTCAGGGCACATACCTAGGTTGTGGGTTCAATCCATGATTGGGGTGCATACGGGAGGCAACTGATCAATGTTTCTCTCTCACATTGATGTTTCTCTCTCTCTCTCTGAAAAATCAATAATACATATCCTCAGATGAAGATTAAAAATAAAAAATAAAAACATAAAACCATTGCTTTTTTCACTGCCATAGTTCATGACACTATTTTACCCGAACTCTTCCCAGGTGTCTTGGACACGAGGTCCTTCTCCAAGCTGCTTTTTGAGTCATCACACAGAGGTGTCCGGGGAGGACTTCTAACATTTCATTGCCATGGCAATGATCCGAGCTAGCACTCCCCGAATCCACATAGGATGCTAGTGCTGGAATTTTTATCTCAAATTATGTCCCGAAATCCTCTTTATATAACATCAAACTGCTTTCTTCTTTCCATTTGTCCTGTAGGTCACAGCCTCCACTCTTAATCTCTTGCTTTTTAAATTGGTTTTAAAAGGTTTGTTTACCGTGCCACCCTCCTCTTGCCGTGAAGTGCGAGGCCATATCCCGCAATAGTGACTACGTCTTTCAGTGTCTTTTTTTACTTGATTCATTGGGTCACTACTACAAGCATCCAAAATTAGCATTGAGTAAGGTTATGACAAGTTATGTCTCTTCCAAGGAGAAATTTATTTTTTAAGTAAAATAAGTGAAGAGAGACTAATATTATAAGAGGCTTCAGGAGGACTTCAGCCTTAAGGCAATCCAATCCTTTCTGAGGGCTATTTTGGTAAAACCTCAACTCACATTAGGACAAATGCAATATTTTATGAATGAACTTGAATATTATTATTAAAAGTCCTCTATTCATTATGAATAAAAAAGTATAAAAGTGACAAAAATGAAAATATTCTCATTTTAACAATCAAATCATAAAACTTAATTTTCCCTTCACCACCCCTGTACTTCTTAAATGTCCAGAGAGTGGGCTGGACACAGATATTGAAATCTCACCCTTCCAAACTCTTGTGGAAATGATCAAAGGGATGTAAAGGTGAAATCTACGCAGAGGCTCTGAACCAGGGAGTGTGCCCAGAGCTGCCTGGCATTTCTTGCAGATTAAGTGTAGAGGGGCTGGGTGGGGACCTGCGGAGAGGATTCTGTAGGGCAGGCCCTGGGAGCCGCGTTTTAATCGCATCAATGCCACTCGGTAGCAGCCAGCAGCCGCCCACAGCAGTGCAGACTCCAGGCTACGATGGGCACAGATGGCTGGGCGGCCAGGAGAACAGGGCTGCAGACTTGTAATGAGGGCAGCGTCGCTGGGGAGCCGCAGAGAGCCTGCTGGGCTAATTCATGGCTGCTCAGCCAAGGGGGCAGGAGGCAGGCTGAAGGACCATGCCTCGAGCTCGGGCACTTTCCCCTGGGTCTCGGAACAGGTGGGATCAAACCACAGTGACTCTCAGCTTTCACTCCTGTCCCTGGGCCGGAGGTAGATGGAGGGCAGTCTGTCAGGGACCCATCTGGTGGAAGCAAGCGAGGGTTAACACACACCTGCTTCTGTGAGAAGGAGCAGAGACAAGCCCCCACCCCTTACGAAGGCTGGGCCATTCCTTCCTAAGACTTAGAGCTGATACCTTCCACCAATATAGCCTCACAGCAAGGGAAAACCGAAAAACGAGTGTATTTCTGATTTCCAACCAGATTCCTGAAAGTAGAGCTGAGAACCACATGGAAGGAAACGCTTTGGTATCAGTAAAGATTGCATGGAGAGCAGAAACACGATTATTAAATTCAAAACCTCCCTGCCAGAAACATGTAGAAAATTGGATTAGTAAAGGAAAAGGTAAATTTGAGAAATTCTACCAGAACTTGGGAAATATAGAAACAAGAGAAGAGAGATAGAAGATGGATCAGGGATAGCCAGTACTGCAAAGACATCAATTATTCACACATTAGTTTGGAAATTTAACGCAATTCCAAAGTTCCAAGGGGTATTTTTTTTTGAAATTGGAAAAAATTACTCCAGAGTTCTTCTGAAAGAATTAATAGGCTGGGATGGTTGTTAGAAGTAATTGTAATGACAGACCTCTGGCAGCTATGAAAGCATATTATACAGTCAAAATAATAAAAACACAGAGTTCAGTGCAAGAAAAGTTAGATTGAGTGAAACAAAACGTAAACTTCAGAATCTTGCTCTTCAGATTAGAGGGGAAAGATGGACTGTTTAATAAACCATATTAACTATTTGAGAGTATTTAATAACATGGTCCAAAATAAATTCTATTGGGTTAAAATGATTACATGTAAAAATGTAATTCAAGACAAGTAGGGAAATACCTGACCCAGAATGGAAAGCCCTTCCTGGCAAAAAAAGTAAAGGAAGAGATTATGAAGTAAAATTTTAAAAAGGAAAATGTAAACTTTCTATGCATAAAAAAATCTAACTCTGATTAACATGTCAATGATATCTTTGCAGTACATATAGGGCTACCGTGATAAAGACTATTTATAATAATAAAAGTGTAATATGCTAATTAGACCGGACATCCTTCTGAATGACCTTCCAGATGAAGCCAGGGCTGTGAGGGAAGCCCAGGTCCTGGGTGCCAGAAGGAAGCCGGTGCCAGCAGCCGGGGGAAGGAAGGCAGGCTCTTGCATGAATTTCGTGCATAGGGCCTCTAGTAATTGTATAAGAGACAATAGGAATAGAAAAATGGGCAAGGCAATCCAGAAACGGAGCTATAAAATGTGCAAATACGTGGGAAACATGCCTCCCAGAAAAATGCCCCTTCTCAGAGGAGGGGGAACTCTCACAAAGCACCTCATCTCCTCTGAGAGTTTGTGAGGCTACTGAGAAGATGGGCTCTAACACTGGTGCTTAGGGAAGTATAGTTCGCCACAGAATCTACTTGAAAAAAATTACTTAAAAACATTTCTAGCCAGGGAAGGCATAAATAGCAATTAGAACATTTATGAATGAGGATATTAAAGCACTGGCACTAAAAATAATTTAAATATGATTAGTAATAGTAACTTAACCACAACAGCAACAAAACCTCTAGATCACAGTTTCTCAATCTCAACACTATTGGGGTTTGGGGGATGGATAATTTTTTGTTGTGGGCTCTGTCCTGTGCCCTGTAGAATTCTGAGCAACCTCTCTGTTCTCTACCTATTAGATCCCAGGAGCAGTGCCCCCCTTCCCACAATTGTTGACACTGCCAAGTATCCACTGGGGGCCCAAATCATCTCTTTTCCTCCCAGGGAGATCTGTTTCCCTAAAACTAAATTAGAAAATGTAAACTATGATGTGGGGGGAAGCTAAATTTGAAACCCTCACCTATGCCAATTGAAACTGCAAAGTAGCCAAGTGGAGAAGTAACAGCAAGCTGAAATTTAGCAACTTGCTCAAGATGATTTAATAACTATTATTTGATAGTTGACATTTTATAGAGGAAAATGGGTTCATATAGCAATTACATTATTTAAAATTTTATGGTAATCATAGGGAATAAAGATAGATTATAGCTTTCAAAGCATGAAGGGAAGGAGAAGAACAATAAACATATATGTAATCCATAAAAGAAAAGAAAAAAGGGAATTATAGTTTAGAAGTTATAAGAACAAATATAGTAGTTTTCATAATTATTAAAATGCCCTACGGAAAGGCAAGTACTTTTAGTTGAAGTTAAAACTCCAAATTCAACAGTATGCTATTTTTAAAAATTACCTAAAAAAAAATATTGACTCAGGAAGGCAAAAAATAAAGGATTAACAAAGATGAATCAGGCTCATGTACTAACAGGAAAGCAAGTTGGTGATATTAATGGAAAAAGTAGACTTGAAGGCAAAAAGCATTGAATGATATGACTTTATGTTGATAAGAACTATATTCACAATGAAGTTTAACAATGATGACTCTGAATGAAATAATACTACATGAGAACACTGAAGACATTCTTGCTATAGACTGAATGTGTCTACCCCAATCACATGTTGAAGTCCTAATTCTCAATGGTATGGCCTTCAGAAATGGAGCCTATGGGAAGAGTTTAGGTCACGAGGGTGGAGACTCCACAGAGCTCCCTCATTCCTTCTGCCATATGAGGACACAGCCAGACGACTGAGAAAGAGGGTCCTCGCCAGACACTGAATCCTCTGGAGCCTTTGCCATGATCCCAGCTTCCAGAACTGTGAGAAATAGATGTCTGTTGTTTAAGTCACCCAGTCTATGGCGTTTTTGTTTCTAGGAGCTTGAGCTGATTAAGACACTATGGAAAGTGTCAGCTCCAGGAAGCCAGTAGGCCCGGGAAGAGAGACACATGAAGACCCAAACTCAACCTGCAGCCCTGGAGCATACAGCCCAGACACCCTCAGGCTTGCTGCCAGCCAGTGGTGCTGTAGACGCAGCATCAAACCTGGCTTCCTTCAGGATAATTTTGTTCCCAAAAAGCCAGATGGTACTCCTGTGTTGAGTAGTCTCCCTCTGTCTGAGACACTCAACTCTGGCACCCAGTCACTCACCAATGTCATCCTGATCTTGAGTCTCAGTGGGGTCTCCAAATTAGTATCCCAAATGTCACATCTTTCTCACTTCCCTCTCCACAGTAAATCTATGCTCACTTCTGTCACTTCCAGACCTTACATCTCTGCCTGACACCCAGTCCCTTGCCATTCTCTGCTTCCCTCCACTCTCCCCACACTAGCCTCTTCCTATTTCTCCAAGGTAAACAGTCCTTTTTCCACTTTGAACTTGGCTGTCCCCAATGACTACAACACTCAGCATGTACTTTATAACACCCAGTTCATTAAAGTCTCTGCTCAGATACCAACTCTTGTATTATTATTACTAGAAGCCCGTTGCACAAAGATTCACGCAATAGGCCTTCCTTCCCCTGGCTGCTGGCACTGGTTTTCCTCCGGCACCCGGGACCCAGGCCTTTGGTCCGGCCACAGCAGAGAAGCCAAGCCTGGAGGCTAGGCTTCTCTGCTGCGGCTGCAGCAAGGCTTGGCCTGCATATGCAAATTAACCGCCATCTTTGTTGGGTTAATTTGCATAGTTGCTCTGATTGGCTGGTGGGCATTGCGGAGTGACACCAATTTGCATGTTTCTCTTCTATTAGTGTAGATTATTTTTTATTTTTTATTTAAAACATATTTTTATTGATTTCAGAGAGGAAGGGGGAGGAAGAGATAGAAACATCAATGATGAGAGAGAATCATTAATTGGCTGCCGCCTGCATGCCCCACACTGGGATCTAGACCACAACCCAGCATGTGCCCCTACTGGGAATCAAACCGCGACCTACTGGGCTAGCCAGGTGGGCAGATACCAACTCTTTTAATCAATGTGGCATATGCAATTGGAATTTAATTCAAATGTTATGAAAACATTTATCTTCTAAAATACCCTTAAAATAAATATATAAATAAAACGTGGCCACTTCGAATATCATTAAAGCTTAACTTGCTCTCTAGATATGTTGCTCCTTGATCTGCAGTAAAATATATTTTCCTTTTACATAGCATCTTTGGGCCAACATATGGAGAATTTTGAAATATACATTAACTTATTGTTAGAAGCTGCCACCAATGGGCTTGCTACTTTCCTTTTAAAGCAGAAGTAAATTCACCAAAACTTTAAGGGTTAAGGTGACTTTGCCATTAAAAAAATCCTTCCCACATGTTCTTCTTCTGATTAAAAAAATACAATTCATTAAAAATATGTAATGCAAAATCTTCCAGAAATACAAGATGACCCATTTTCAGTGGTGATTTTAGCTCAGGGGTTCTCTTTCTTTCCCTACAAAAAAAGAAAAAAAGGAAAAAAAATCTATTGAAATAACAAAAGGAATGTAAATTTAAGATAAAATATGCAACAGAGCTAAAAAATCCAGGACAGACTTGACAAGCCAGGTTGCAAGAGTTTCTGGAACAGATGGTATCAAGGTGAGCACAGGCGAAGGGTGATGGGGACACATATGGTTTTAGTGCCTCAGAGGAGGAATGTCTACAAAATGTCATGTATAGGTTCTTTGAATGTATTCTCTATCTTTAAAGAATTGGTAATTTTTTTTTTTACAATTTTAGATAAAAAGAACCTATGGTTTATGTGTCACAGTTTACGTAGGTGACTCACTATCTCCTGTTCTGGGATGCTGGGAGTTTTTGGTGCTGATGTGTGCAGCATATTCTGCCAATGTTCTGCTCAGATGCCCCTGGAGCCCACCCTTGCCACGTCATGTCTCTGGCCCTGAGGGATTCGCCTGCTTTGCTCAGGCAGCCTTGCTGCTTTGCACAGCCAGTTCCATCTCTGCTCACCAGTAATCGGGGGCCGGAGAAGCAGATTGAACAGACACCAGATCCCGGAGCTTCGAACTTCTCTGAGCTCTGCACCCTGAGAAGTTGGCATGGCTTAAGCCTGGGCTACACAGCCTATATCCTCACAAGCACTTTTGCAGATTCCCTGCTTGGGGAGGGAAGGAGTGCAGGCCACACTGGTTATGGACATTTATATTTTATGTATGAAAATGAGCAAGTTAATAGAAACACAGCTGACGTATGTATGTCTGTAGAAGCAGCAGCTTGAAAGAGGAGACCCTGAGTGTGAAGAGCAAATGCAGGCATTACATAGGGGGTGGAATATTCAGGGTTCTGGAGCCAGACTGCCAGGGTTGGCATCCAGGCTCTACCTGGGTCACCTTGTGTGTGAAATGTTGAAGATGAACATCATGCATGTCATAATTACATAACCCTCACAGGGTGTTTGGAATTAAGAGTTAACATAAAGCACTTAAAGCAATGCTTGAAACACCTTAAGCTTTCTTTAAGTGGTTGCTCACCAAAACAATTGAAAAAGCAGGAGAGGTCATCCCAATGTTGAATTCATAATTTCCGTGGAATTTGAGGAATATTTTTATCAACATGATATGAACAATTCGGTATGAGAAAAGAATAAACAGGAAAAAGGGAAGACTTTAAGAAATCTTAAACAATTACTGTCCTAAATTTAATTTAAGAATAAAATGGGCATTGCTAAAAACCAAGTTAATGAGTAAGATGAATTCAAAGAATTATTCCAGAGAACAGGGCAAAGAGAGAGAGAGAAAGAAAGAAAGCCAGGGGAAGAGGCTTGCAGGAGAGCCCCAGAATATCTTGTATCTATGTGGTATCAGTCTGAGGAGAAGACAGAGGAGATGGAACAGAATAAGCAAAAATAATTTTTTTTTCTGCAGCAAAGTTTCACTTCAGATTGGTGACTCTCACTGAAGGCCAGATAAGATTATTGAACATAAATAATATCTTGAGAAATTTCTAAATTTTCAGGATAAAGATAAAGTCCTATAAACTCTTTATACAAGGCAGAAAAAAAAGTATAAAGAAGGGAGAATCAAACTGGACTTCTTAGGTACTGGCCCTTTTACTCGATATACTACATGCTAGGAGAAATAGAATAAGGTTTACGGAGTTCAGAGGAAAATGGATTGTGGCTCCCAAATTCAATTTGGAGCTGCCTAACCTTCATGTGTGAGAGCAGAAGACACAAGTAAAGTTGGTTATGCCAGGAAAAGACAGGAAAGGCACCCCTCACCTCATCAAAATAGTGTAGTATACAGAGGACTTAAAACTCTGGGAATAAAGTACATCTACTCAATGGTCACAATAATGTGAATGACGTAGAAGCCTAACAAAACCCAAGGGTTTTCAAATGGAATAAACCGAAGCAAAAACTAGTTATATACTGTCACCAAGAGACACTCAAAGACAGGGCTGGCAATGTTAATATCAGGAGAAACAAATTATGCGAAAACTACTAAAAGGGATATAGGGACTTTGTACTGTTCAATGGGACATCCACCATTTACACTCATAATAGCTTTGGGATACTTAAATCAGCAACTCAGAAATTCAAGGAGAAATCAACTGGACATCAATTATAGTGGAGACTTTACACATGTCTTTCAAAAAGAGGCAGATCAGGAGGACCAAAGAATTAGCAGGATACAGAGGAACTATGCAGCACAACGAACACATCGGATTTAACAGTTATGTACCAAACTGCATTGTCAAACAGATACTGCACATTTCTTCAAACACTCACTTAAAAATAATTATAGGTTATTTAGAAAGAAATAATAATGGAAGATTGCATTCCAAAGCCTGTGAGATTAATCCAAATCTTGATCCAAAGAAAAAGTGTTAAATGAAGAATATTTAATAAAATATAGATAGCTTTTTATTACAAATACGATACCACAGCATGAATTCAAGGAACAAAAACAATAATATCAAAGGAAATAGGAAAAGGGTATCATTAAGATAAAAATGGAAACAAAATCACTCTTTCCCCAGGAGTAGTATTGATAAATCAAATGAAATTTTGGTTCTTTGAAAAGGATAAGAGACAAGCCTTTAAAAAGTATAATAAAAATGATAAAGAAAATAGCGACACAGGAGATTAGGAATAAAAGCATATAATCATAGATATTGAAAAGATTTCTAAATGATAAGGAAATACTATATGCAAATTACAGCAACAAATTTGATAATTGAGATGAAATACTCTTCAAAGAATCTAAATCACCAAAATGGACTCAAGTAGTGACTAAATAGATAACGCACATTTTAAAAGAAATTGAAGTTGTCAAAGATATAGCTCTGAAGGAGAAAACAGCCCAGTTTTAAAAGGAGCTACATTGACCTTCAAGGAGCATGTTGTTCCTTTGCTATTTCAACTGTTAAGAAGCACAGAAAAACAGTTTCTATTCTTTATATGGGCTTAGCCACTTCTGAGAAAAAGACTACTGAAAAGGAAATTGGAGACAAATACCTCTTAGGAATATAGATTTTAAAAATTCTAAATAAAATATCAAAAATTAAATCCAGAGTATAATAAAGGATAATACCTTGTGACAAGTAAAATTTAGTAATTTGGGGATGTTTTGACATTAGATCTATCAAAATAATACACTTTATGAAATTGATTGTTTGAAAGAAAAAAGCAAACAATATGATTATGTAAATACTTGTTTCCAGTATATTTGACGAAGTGTCAATTTATGATAAATGCTCTTTATAAATTAGAAATATAAAAATATTTTGGAACATGATAAAGGGTATTTGTTAGAATCTAAAAGACATAAAAAACCCAACAAAACAGAGGCATTCCTATTAAACTCATGAACAACACAAGAATGTCCACACTGACAGATATTATTCATTTCTTTGGAAATTGTAACCAAAACAATGTCAAGAAAATATATGAGATATAAATATTATAAAAGACATGTCAAATTATTATTATTATTTATATTTTATCTGAGTTTCTTCTGAGAAAATGCAAGCAAATTATAATATGATTTGGAAAACTGGAGAAAATCAACATTTAAGAATTGCATAGCATTCCTATGCACTAGCAATATTCTTTTTAAAAAAGTGATAAGAAAAATATTTATAATAACAACCCCAACATAAAAGCCCAGGGAAAAAACTATAGGAAATATGCAAGGCCTACATAAATAAAACTACGATATATTACTGAAGGACCTACAAGAAGATGTGAATAAATTCAGAAACATACCATCATCTTGAAGGGCAAAACCCAATATTGTAAATATGTAAATGTCATCCCTTCCCAGTAATATATAAGCTTAATGGAAACTCAATCCAAATACTGATTTAAAAACTGTATATTATAAATTCAAATTAATAGGGCTAGATAAATTAAATAAGTGTCATTGAGTCAATTAGCTAACTGAAAACGAAATACTTATGTCTCATCATACACAAAATCATTTCCAAATAAATTAACCACGTAAAAGTTTATTTTTAATCAATTTGTCAAATACTTTTTATGATTTTTATCTTGTGGGAAAATGTAGAGGTATTTTTCTTATTCTCTTTTTAAAGGACTGAACAGGGAAGATCTTTCTAAAACCTTTCATTTCTTTCTAAAATAAAAGAAAAATACTTAAAGAAAAAAAGTACCATGTACTAAAATTCAAGATAATTAAAATTGAGGCCATAAAAAAAGTAAAAGGAAGTGCAAGCAAATATTTATTTGATTTTGGAATGGGGAGTTTATGAGAAAAAAAACCCTAGATACACAGCACAATTGTTGCTTGTCTACTCAAATCTGTACTCTGTTCTACCTTCATAATAGAACTCATATATTATTGAAGACAACCACATGCTTAGCCAAAATGTTATTCTTCCTAGCATTTTTTGCCAATAAGTTCAGAGAATGATATTTTTGGAGTATTATGCAAGTCACTTTTTACTCCTAGATTTTTCTTGATCTTATTGTCTGGAATGTGCGGATGACCTTGGAGTAGCAGCAGACATTTTGTGATCTTGAGATTGGACGTCTATGTTCATAATGACAGAGACACAAAGTAGGAGCCTGGGTTCCTTATGGCTTTGTGGAGCTGACATACCCGCCCTGTACTACTTGCCTCCAGATTCCACTTATGTGAGGAAATGAATCCTTGTATATTTATCCTGCTGTGATTGGGTCTCTATTACTAGCAGCCAAATGCAATTTATAATAGATAAAATAAAACCTTTTATACCTTAAGAAACACCATAAATGCAAGTGTTATAACTGCTATGGAGGAGACTCTGGTAATAGCTATTAAAATTACAGATGTATGTACCCTTTGACCTAGCTATTCAATTTCTGGGAATTTATCTCAGAGATAAATCTGCACATGTGGAAAACAATACATGTAACAAAGTAGCAAAAGATTAGAAGTAACCCAGCTGTCCATTTATTTAAAAAATGGTTAAGAAAAATATGATTCATTCATATAATAAAATATCATTATCTGTAAAAAAGATCAATAAAGCCATTCATGTACTAATATGGAGCGTACCAAAAAGAAGATATATAATGGCATTTATAGTATACTACCATTTGTGTAAAAAGGGGAAGAACATATATTCATATTTTGTAAATGCATAAAGAAACTCAGCAATATTATACAAGAAATTAATCAAAGTGGTTATTTAGAGTTAGTAGGAGTGAATATGGGCAAATGGGAGGAGTAGGAAGGAGACTTTTGAAAAGTTTTATACCTATATATATTACTAGAGGCCTGATGCATGAAATTCATTGCAAGAGTAGGCCTTCCTTCCCCTGACTACTGGCACCACTTTCCTCTGGCACCAGGGACCCGGGCTTCCCTTGCAGCTCAGGCTTGGTCCGGAAGGACATCCGGTCTTATTAGCATATTACACTTATATTATTATAGATTTTTGATCCATGTGAATATATTATCTACGCCAAGAAACTCACCTAAGTGTAATAAAAAAGAAGGCAATATAGGATCAAAGATGAAGGCTTATGGAATTGCAGACATAAATGGGCACCATCTTTTGACTGTGTAACCAGGGTATTACTTAACCTCTGGGAGTTTAATCTCCCCATTAGTGAATAGACTAATAATACTCATCTCTTTGGGTGATAATTAAATGAGATAAAGTATGTAGTAAATATTCCAGGTAAAGTATGTAGTAAATATTCCAGGTTAAGCACATGGAGATTATTAGAAATTATAAATAACAAAGGGGGCATACTATTCACCATAGGAATGATATAAAAAGGACTAATGTTCTTATGATAAAACTAGAGGCCCAGTGCACGAAATCTGTGCATGGGTAGGGTCCCTAGGCCTGACTAGCGATCAGGGCCAATTGGGGCCTTCCAGCTGCTGGCCAGGGCCTTCCTTCATTCTGCACCGCCCCCTGGAGGTCAGTGCATGTCACAGCAAGTGATCAAACTCTGGTCTCCCAGTCAACTCCCAAGGGGACACTTTGCATATTAGCCTTTTATATATATAGATATGATTCTACAGATCCTTAAGGAAAATATGAACACTCACTCTAAAAATAGAAAAAACATAAAAAGCAAATCGTTCTTTTGTCACTGAAGACCTACTGTGTGCCAGGCAATGCTCTGTTTTGCAGATACTGCTTCAAGGAACACACTCCAGATCACTGCCTTCCCACATTTCTGAAGAAGAAATGTAAGTGATGGGAAATATGTGGGGAAATTCATTTTCACTGAATATCAAATACATGCAAATTAAACTAAAATCAGATACTATCTTTGGCTTTCCAAATTGAAGAAGATGAAAAGTTATAAAAATACCCTGTTTATAGAAATGTGTTAAAAGAACTGATTAATGCAGCAGTTCTACTTCTAGGAATTTATCTGCTGCAAATAATCAGAAGAGCGTTTAAAAATATATACAAGAATTTATTCACAATAGTGTTCTCTAAAGCTCATATACTATAAAAATGTTAGAAATAGTAATTGTTCCCAAATAGGAAACTTGTTAGATAAATAATACTATACTTACATAATGGAAAACAAAGCAGCTTTCAAAAACAATGTTACAGAAGAAAGTAAAACAGACATTTATTATAGCACAGGATGCTGGTTTTGCAAAATAAAAGAAAAAAATAGAGACACTAAAAATACAAACAAAAATGTTAAGCAATGTTTAGCTTTGGCTATGGGTAATTTTTATTTTTAAAGTTGTGTGAAATGAATGTGTACCTTCAAATTTATATGGTAAAGCCCTAACCCCAGATGTGATGGTACCTTGGGGGAGGTAATTAGGGTTAGATAAGGTCATGAGGGTGGGACCATCTGATGGTATTAGTGTTCTTTAAGAAGGGGAAGAGAGACCAGAGTTCTCTCTCCCTCCCTGCCCTGTAAGGATGCAGCAAAAAGGTGGCTGCCACAAGAAAGAGAGCCCTCACTAGGAACTGGTTTTGAACTTCCCAGCCTCCAGAACTGTGAGAAACAAATGATCAGTTGTTTAAGCTACCCCGTCTGTGGTATTTTGTTCTAGCAGTCTGAGCTAATTAAGACAAAAGTTATACTCTTTAAATTTATGTATCTACTTATGGATATAGATATCTATATTTATACATATATATTTATCTATCAATACATTTCTATATCTATCTATCTATCTATCTATCTATCTATCTATCTATCATCTATCTATCATCTATCTATCTATCGACAAATTGATATACTAGGCTTTTTTAATAGTAAAGTGTTTTTTTAATTGTTAGCTAATTTTCATTTTGTGATGAATAAACTATTTGTTAGAGCAGTTTTAGGTTCATAGCAAATGGAGTAGAACATAAGGTGGGTTCCCATATACCTGTCTCCACACATGTACAGCCTCCCCAACTGTCCAAAAAGGCACCCCAGTGGAACATTTGTTACAATCGATGTGTTAGTTTTGAAGAGAGGAGCTTTATTCTTACCTCTAATATGCATCTGTTACCTCTTACATTGTTTTTGTATGCTTGTTTTAGGTATATAAATCTAGACTTCAAAAAGACCAACTCCACCACCCATTTTGCTCATCAACCTAGATATGGGTTAATCTCACAAACCTAATAGATCAAGTAAAGTTGAGAGGTAATATCACTGCATTCCTTTATATCCAAAATAATAGGAATTTTATCACTTATTTATTCAGCATCACCTGGGACTCTGATGATATTCCTGTTGAGTGAAATGAAATGTGTCCTTCCAGGCACAAGATGGTTTGTAGCAACATCTGTTAACTACAATTCAATTTGAGTGAAGCTGGGTATATTAGTTTGCTAGGGCTGCTGTAACAAAGTGCCACAGATCCGGTGGCTTAAATAACAGACATTTATTTTCTCACAATTCTGGAGGCCAGAGGTCTGAAATCAAGGTGTCAGCAGAGTTGGTTTCTTCTGAGGTCTCTCTCCTTGGCTGGTAGATGGCCGTCTTCTCCCTGTGTCTTCACATGGTCCTTCCTCCATGTATCAGTGTCCTAATCTCCTCGTCTAGGACACCAGTCAGACTGGATTAGAGTTTTAACTTGATTACCTCTTTAAAGACAGTTACTTTCCAAGGTACTATGGGTTAGGACTTCAACATCTGGATTTTAGGGGGACACAATTCAGTCCATACCACCAGTCATCGTGTTGTTACAGCCGCGGATGGCAGAGCAGGGGAAGGGAGACCCATCACTGCTGTCTCTCTCACTTTCCTACATTTCTCTTCTGTGCCCTTGGAGTTGCACTTGCCCTCATCCTGTCACCCCTGATATTGCTCCCTGTCAAAGCTACCCTCCACTGGGCCAGACCATTTCACAAAGCCTTTGTCATTCCTATGATTGAAATGTTCTCCTGGATTTTGCTGCCTTTGGGAGCATTCTTTAGGGTAACAGGGTATCTGCTAGGGTGGAGATGAGATGGAGACATCCTTACAGTGGTGTTGATATCATCTTCACAAAAAGGGCTCTCCTAAGAGCAGAGCTGTCTGTTTGTGAAAGGGCGTCTTGAAGGCTCTTGCTTGGCCAGCTAGATTTAAGGAGCATGGGGGAAGGGCACATACAAGTACTATCCACAGCTGGTCCATGGGTGGGGGTGAGATCACTCTGTATAAGAAAGACAGGATATTCTGGGAGAGAAGGAAAATCCACTCAAATCCCCCTCCCCTCAATTCCAGATCAGGTTGGTCTGTCAGAATGGGGTGGGGTAGGGGAGGGGAGGTAGGACCGTACATCAAGGTGAGTATAATAAGGCAAAGGCAACAAGGCCCCCATGGTAAAGCAGAGGCCAGAGGCAGCGAAGCCTTAAGGCCAGGTCCCACACAAGGCCCATGGGCTCAGGGAAGCTCCCCAAGCTTCTGCAGGCCTCCCACTAGGGTGGCTTGGGGGAACACTGGGAGGTTAATGGTAGGAATTTTAACTCAAAGGAGCTGTGGGCATGGTGCCTGGCTAAGATGGGACAGTGCCATCTATGGCTGCTAGCGGCACTGCTCCTTTTGAAGCTCCAAAGTTCTTGGAGAATTGAGGACTTCCTTGCAGGAAGGTATGTGGATACTCAAGTCACTAGGTAAATTGTCTGAGATGCCAATCAAACTGGACAGAATGAATAAGCCCTCCCCTCCTTCCTCTGTTTACCTTTTCATATTCATTTGCATTGCCTTCCTCTCCCCACTTACACACACACACACACACACACACTCTTTATATTAAAAACATTCTGAACACAAGATCCTTGAAATGCCTCCACATCCTCATGCAGAAGTATTTAAAGTATTTTTCTGCTGCAGTTTACCCTGCCTTACTTTTGGAAACTCGTCACCTTCTCTCAGCAGCCCTTTCCTACACCTCTGCATATCAATTACCATTTTATTTGTTTGCCTTGCCCATTAGACTGTGGGATGGTTCATTGTATGTGTCAACAGTTTAGATGTGCCTGTGAAGGCATTTTTTTAAAGCTACAATTAACAGTTAAATCAGTAGACTTTGAGTAAAATACTCCCCATCATGTATTTGGGCCTCATCTCATCAGTTGAAGGCCATACGAGCAAAGACTGAGGTCCCTGAGGAAGAGGGAATTGTGCCTCTGGACAGCCTTGGAACTCAAGACAGCACCATCAGATTTAATTTTTTACCACATTTATTTCACATCATAATTTTTTCAGATTTAATTTTTTACCACATTTATTTCACATCATGATTTCTTAGTCCTTATTAAGTTGATACAATTTGGGGACATAAATACTCCCTCTTCCCTTTTTTGTTGCATATGTATTAGTAGGGGTAGGAAGAACAGAATATTACAGAATAGGCCAGGGAAGAGGAAAGATAGTGTCAAAGAGAAGAGAGTGTTTATATGAACCCTTCCATAAGCAGTACCAACCAACCATGTACAAAGTTGACCCCATGAAGTGTTTTCTTTCCATGTGGACTTCTGAAAGCATGAAACAATTTGGGATCATATTCAACATATATTAATTATACAGCATCGTGGTGCAAGTTTCCTATCAGACATGATGAGTATATTCTTCTTTCACTTTTTAATCTCCACAGATGTCATTATTCATGAAGCACTTTTTATATATTATTCAACAAATATTAATTTGATCATATAAACCAATCTTGGTTAGCAGAAAGCGTAGTTAGCTGCCATGTAAAGGTCCTCCTTTCAAGTAACACTTGATTGTACACTTGGAGTTTCATACCAGAGGAAGTTCTTGATGGGCATTCCTTTCAGTTGGGTTTACGACTCATCTGCAACACTAAGTGTAGTTTAAAAAAGATCACACCTTCATTAAAGGTTTGTACAGCTTCTTGCAATGTACCAATATCTTGTCCATGTGGTAACTGTAAGGAATTGTTCTCTTTTAGGCTTTGGAGTTTCCAGGCTGCTGGCCTGCCCTGAAGATTTTGGTCTTGCAAGCCCCACAATCATATAAGCCGATTCCTTTAAAAAAATGTCTCTGTGTATATATCCTGTTGGTGCTGTTTTTCTGGAGAACCCTGACCTATACAGATTATGAACATGCCCCGCCTCCATCAAGGTGGAAGCAAAGGCTGAGAGTGTTGGGGAGTGAGCCCTGAACCATTTTGCAATTCATGAATCAAAGGAAGCGGGCTTCAAAACATTGCAAACTCCTATTGAATTTCTGACAAAACCAGGATTTATATAAAACGTCTCCCAAAATATGGCTGAAGGGTAATAGTCAAAGCATTGTAACAATTGCTACATTTTTCTCCCTCCAAATGCATTTCTGTAGTTTTGCTTCTTAGTGAGGCTTCAGCTCCTGGGATGGTATTTAGTACATTTCTTATAAAGCGTCTGACACATTCTAGGTGTTAAAGAAAAGGTTAATTTCCTTTAAGAGAATCATTTTGCTCAGAGAGGTTGCGTTTCCAGTTGCATGGAGGCTGCGCCTAATTTCCTCATTTATCTTCAATATTCTTCCTTCTGCCTTTGAAACTCTTTCATTTAACATTAGCATTTGATTAACCTTTTATTCAAGAGACATCTGGGTTTTGTTAGACACTATTATGCTGATTCTGGCTTGCTTTTATTTCAGATCATTTTCAAGTAGCCACATGTGCCAGGTACTAAGGCCGTTTATGGCTAGTTTTTGGCAATGGGACTCCAGGAAGAGAGGTTCCCTCATTATGCAAAGCTTGTTCATGGTGAAGACAGGAAATATTCAGTAGTGATGGTGAGATTTTATTCACTGTACAGAATTATTTGAAGAAAAGTCTTGACCATCTTTGCCTTCCATTTATGCATTTTCTGCAGGCTTTGAAATTTATATGAAAGTCCTGGCCTGTGTGGCTCAGTTGCTTGGGTGGCGTCTGGTACACCAAAAGGTTGCCAATTCCCATTCAGGGCATATGTGTCAATTCTTGGTAGGAGACATGCAGGATGCAGCCCATTGATGTTTCACTCCCGCATTGATGTTTCTCTCTCTCTCCCTCTCTCTTCCTATCTCTCTAAAAATCAATAAAACATTTTTAAAAAATTTACAGAAATACAATTTAAGTGAAAACACTAAAGATAAATCTACAGTTATTGTCATATGGAAATGTTGTCAGGAGTTCTTATGAATTCTGGTAGTAAGATTTTGTTTAAAGTGTCCTCTGAGGTCATAATGTTGATCCACAGGTGTGTCTGTAATGTGCTAGGGTCTGGACGATGTAGACTATAGCCTATCTCCCAGATTTGGAGGACAGAACATTCTGCTTCTAATTCTTTGACAGTCATGATGGGTCATGGTTGCTAGGGACAGAACTGATTCAGGATTAGTACCATCCTTTGGCACTTCCTTAAAGCTTTGGTCTGAAGGTTACTATTTTTGTGGGCCCACTCTGTCTGCTGTTTTCTGAAGAAGGAGCTCAAAATACAGTTTCCTCAAGAATTAAGGACTATTGAGAAATTTATGGCTTGCAATCCCTGTTCTCTCACACAAGGAGAGGCCCAGGAAAATGTGGCAGATATACTAGTAACTCCTGGAAGATAGAGCCAAGTGGTTATGTGGTGATTAGGATGTGGCTTAGGGAAAAACAAGAAATGCTTTTATATGCCAGGCCAATGTGGCTTCGTGGTTGAGCATTGAACTATGAACCAGGAGGTCATGGTTAGGGCACATACCTGGGTTTTGGACTCAATCCCCAGTAGGGGGTGTTCAGGAGGCAGCCAATAAAAGATTCTCTCATCATTGATGTTTCTATCTCTTTCTCCCTCTCCCTTCCTCTCTGAAATCAATAAAAAAAAAGCTTTCATAGGACAAAAGGCATTGTCAATAGTAGCAGGCAGTACCTTACATTTAACCAAATATGAGGGGTGGTTCCAGGAGATTAGGTGAGCCCTGTTAGTTGAGAAGTCAGAGGCCAAGATTGGTGCCACCACAGACCTGGATGTTCTTCTCATGTTCTGATTTGTTAGCTCCGTTAACCTCAGTTTCTCTCTCCAGTGGGAACAATGTTCTCAAAGTGGGAACAATGATATGCTTGGGTTCATCTCACACAGTTTTCAGGAGGATGAAAGAGCTTTGTAAACTCCCAACCCAGTTGAGATGGTGATGGTGGGGGTGGAGCTGTACATGCTGTAGGATTCCTAAGTGAGTCAGGGCTACATGGATGCCTGTTAAAGATCTAAATAGTGAAAGAGAATGTGGCCCTAACCGGTTTGGCTCAGTGGATAGAGCATTGGTCTGCAGACTGAAGGGTCCCAGGTTTGATTCCGGTCAAGGGCATGTACCTTGGTTGTGGGCACATCCCCAGTGGGGGGTATGCAGGAGGCAGCTGATTGATGTTTCTCTCTCATCGATGTTTCAAACTCTCTATCCCTCTCCCTTCCTCTCTGTAAAAAATCAATAAAATATATTTTAAAAAAAGAGAATGTGGATGGGCAGAATGCATTAGAAACAGGGGATTCAGCCATGGCTCCATCAGTGATAAGCTGAGACATCTTAGGAAAGTCAGAAAACTTTTTGTGAGGCTCATTTGGTTTATCTGTGCTTGAGTAGAAGTGAAATAGATAAGTAATTTCTACCCTAGCTGGTTCTAGTATAGGTGCAGCTGCTAATTTGATTTAGGTGGGGTAAGCAATTGGAAGTGCCTACACCTGAAATCAAATTGTCCTCCGCCTCTTTTCTTAGCATGACAAAACAGCTAGTGACTTAGTATTTCAGCATAAGAAGCTGAAGCCTTAAGCACCTGTCAAAAAATGCTTACCCTAGAAATTATACAGTGGTCAGGCCTAGTCTAATACATGGATACTTAATGTGTGGACGCTCAGTTTCAGTATCCCTTCCACTAGATCCAGCTGTGTTTGTGCCCTTCCACTAGATCCAGCTGTGTTTGTGCTCATTAAGTCAGCCAGTATTTTTTCTGGAGATTCTGAGGCTGTAAGATCTCAATTTATCATGCAAATCCTAGACATCACTCTACGCCTCCATGAAACTTCCTTAAGTATTCAAATTCCTCCCAATTGCCCCCATCTGTGAATATCTTTTTCAATTATAGGTCCATCTGTGAATATCTTTTTCAATTATAGGTCTTTCTACAGTTTAGCTTAGCACTAAATTATTCTCTAGGCTTTTTATGTATGTATCAATGTATCTATCTGTATATCTATCTAATCTATCTATCTATCTATCTATCTATCTATCTATCTATCTACCTCCCATCCATCCATCCATCCATCCATCCATCCATCCATCCATCTATCCATCACAGCATCTTTTCCTTTCCTGTTTGAGTGTAGCATCTTGAGGGAAGGGAACAGGCTCCTGTTCAGTTGCTCAATGGGGGCAGGACCCAGAGAAGACATTCTTGGCAAATGGTTGACTAGTTATCTGGGCTAGGGTCTAGGGTCACACTTCAGTCTAGTACCCTAGAGAGGTTCCCAATTCTAACCATCCTCAGGCAAGGCAATGAGCAATGAAAATTTTTTTCCCCTGAGAACAGGGAGAAATAAATAATCTGAGGTCTGAATAAATTTCAAATCATGGTAGCTTATCTACAACACTCACTCAGATTCATTCTCTCTAGCCTGCATGATAAATAGGAAAAAGACAAAGGTCTTACTTCATTAAAAAAACACCTGGCATCTTTTTTTTTTCACAGCATGTATGCCCTTTCAAAGGAAATATTTCCACTAATGAGTCTCCTTTGCTTGTCCATTAGTTATTAGGCACTTCTTAGGAAAAAGAAATCTTTAATTAATGTGGCTATTCTTTAGTCCTACTTTGGAGATTTCATTTTTATCCTGAGCTACAGAAATAAGATGGCAAGGAAATATTATTTAGGTGTGAGCTTATCTGTATTTGATACAACAATGGTGCGCTTCTCTCTTTCTTTCCTTGAATAAGCTAGCCTTAGAGAAGAGCTAACGATAATATCTGGGTCAAAAACAAGCACAGCCAATGAAAGAAATGGATGTTCTATACTTAAAATGACATGCACAAATAGTACACTGAAAGCCACTCCTCACCCCCTCTCTTTCTTTCAAATCCTTAGATATTACAGGATGATAGATAGATTTTTTTAAAAAAATTTTAACTGCATTGGAAAATAAGAAAAGGACCCCTTGATGGAGAATACCATGATAAATTCCTGAGAGATGGAGTCAGAGTAATATAGAATATTGCTGGGCCAGAGAAAACTGTTATGAATTGTGTTCATGGCACTGGGAAGCCCAAAGTTTAAGGATGGGGTAGCAGCCAAGGGCAATAGTCAAATGGTTTACTAGGCCATCATAGTAGGAATAGCCAAATAGGACAATAGAGAATTTCCTTATAATTTCCAGAGAAAGCCACTGTGCACAAAAGGAGCAGTGAGCCTGAGAGTCAGGTGAGAGTGGTGGGGCTATGTCTAGAGAGTCCAGAGACAACCTTATTTCTATAAAAAAAAGGTACTTGAACATCCTGCTTGCTGCACAAGCTGCCCATCACCTGCCATTGCTTGGCTAACAGATATAGCATGCACAGGGATTCACAGCAACCAAAAGGTAATAGCCAATGAGAAGATGAGTATATAATATAAGGCTGTCCAGGGATGTGAAGTCATTCCATTCACGTCAAGTCAGTAGATTAATTAGAGAAAGAGAAACATTACATATGGGCACTTACATGCCCAGACCGATCATCCTGAACTGGTACAATAACTAGGTGAGGGGTCCGTGGAACATTATCAGTATTACCATGGGAATGCAGGTATTACAGCAAGGGCTGGAACTAATTGTATACAGCACCAAGTTTGGATCCTGTCCTTACTGAGGTTCGCCCCCAAGAGGACAGGACCACCTGACTTCGTATTTCATTGGTTTGCCTTCTGGACTCTACTTTTCATCAGGGCCAGGAAGAAATCTATAATAATAAAAGCATAATATGTTAATTATACCAGACCTCCTTCCAGATGTCTTTCCTTCCAGACAAAGCCACAGCAGGCAGGGGCTGAGGCAGAAGGGGCAGAGGCTGCCCTCCCCACTCTCCCTGCCATGGCAGGTGGGGGCCAGGGCCAAGGCCCTTGCACAAATTTCGTGCATTGGGCCTCTAGTGTGCAGATAAGAAGGGAGCTCCAGGGGTGCTGAAACGTGGTGAGGGGCCATCACAGGTATGGGAGACGTTTCCATTTCACTGTTTGGAGGATAAAGAGGTTGCCTCCAATATTTGCTTAATGAATGGGTAGTCAACATAGGTGATAAATCAACTGAGAAGGGGTATCGCATGCCTTGATGGTGAACATTATTAGGACCATTTCACAACTAAGTAAACATATTTTTTTAAGAGAATGTAAAGGAAGTCTCTAGGGAAAAGAGGGAGAAGGCAAAGATAGTGGAATATAAGATTTGGCTACAGGTTGTATTTATATCACTTTCTAGGCCCACTGGGCAAATTAAAATGCAGTGGGTAGAGAGTAATAATCCAGTGAAGTTAATGAAGATCAATCAGAATAATTGATTTGTGCAGTAGTCATAGGGTCTCCAAACCAAATCTTCTATTTGTTTTAGATAGATCTAATAGATGTTGGAGTGTTTCCCTAACCAAAGATTCGTAGAATGAAACTACTTCTTTATTACATACTAGAGGCCCGGTGCATGAAATTTGTGTATGGGAGGGGGAGGTCCTTTAGCCTGGCCTGCACCCTCTCCAATCCGGGACCCCTCGGGACTGCTGGCTCCTAACCGTTCACCTGCCTGCTGGCCTGATCCCCCTAACTGCTCTCCCCTGATGGTCTGATCCCCCTAACTTATCTCCCCTGCCAGTCTGATCCTCCTAACTGCTCTCCCCTGATGGTCTGATCTCCCTAACTTCTCTCCCCTGCCGGCCTGATCCTCCTAACTGCTCTCCCCTGCCTGCCTGATTGCCTCTAACCACCTCTGCCTCAGCCCTGCCACCATGGCTTTGTTTGGAAGGATGTTCGGAAGGTCGTCAGGAAGATGTTCAGTCTAATTAGCATAGATGCCACCTTTTATTAGTATAGATGCCACCTTGTCCTAAAAATGCAGGTTGTTAGCAGGTTTTCCTATCATGGAAGGGGAGCCCGCAGTAGCATCCTGGGTTCTGACCAGGGCTTATGCACTCCTGCTTTATCTCAGCAGATGAGATTCCTAGAAGAAGACTCTTGGATGTACCTTGAACATTTCTATCGATTTTGCCAAATCATCCTCCAAAACTGTTGAACCACTTTAAACTCCCACCAGCAACCATGCATGTGCCCTCTGTCTTACTTTGATGCCAATATCATTGATTTCCCCTTAAAAGCTTCCCTCTCCTCCCTCAGCTGGGACTGCTTGGCACTTGAGCCAACCTCACTGTTCAGCCCAGGACTTGATTTCCCGAGATAGAATTATGGAGGAGGAAAAATAGTTTTCCTCTACCCTTCTGAGTTCTTAGCAGAGGCCCTTGTAATGAAAGACAGATTACTACGATAAAAACAAAAGTTCATTAACATGTGTACCTCGTGTATATGTGGGAGATCCCAGGGAAAAATGAATAACTCCCCAAGGTGGCTTAGAATCCAGATTTAAATACCTTCTTCCTAGGGAAAAGGGGACAGGCGATGTAGGCCTCTTAGAGGAGAGTAAATGATTTTTAGGAAAGATGAATGTGGGTGGGGGGAGATAGTTTGTAACAAAGTTTGGGTGTGATGTCAACTTCTAGTCTCCTGTCCTGTGACAGGAGTCAGTCTTTGCTGGCTATGAAACTTTTCCCATTGAGGGGACCTATAACATTTAAGCTCCTTTTGGGGGGGTCCAATTTTAGGCAGGTCAGGAGACTTCAGTGAAAGCCTCTCCTTGCATTTGCTGTTTTTCAAGCATCTGCAGCAGAAGATCATCAATGTAACAACATGGCATATGTTGGGGTGGCATGTTCTCTGACCTTCAGAATAAACCCAACAAAAGCTTGTTTCCTCTCTTAGATGATTTGCCACAGTAGCGTTATTCCCTGGAGACAGTATTCTGACCAGACCTTCCTGGGAGTGGTCATAACATACCCTGTGCTTGTAGAAAGGTGTGGGCCATATCACTAAATAAATCAGGGTCAGTTTTCTCATGTTGTGGAAAGGGAGATAAAGTTATGATAGTTTATCTCCCTTTCCACAGGTTTCCTGCGGGTTTGTGTCTCCGCTGCGGCCCCAGTGGCCCCAGTGCTGCCGTGGCCACAGGGCTTGGGGCTGCTGGGTGCCGGGCCCCCTGCGAGCTTGTGTCTCTGCTCCTCCGGCCCCAGTGGCCCTAGCGCCGCTGCGGCCGCAGGGCTTGGGGCTGCTGGATGCCGGACCCCCCTGTGAGCTTATGTCTCTACTCCTCCAACCCCAGTGCTGCTGCGGCCGCGGGGCTTGGGGCTGCTGGGTGCTGGGCCCCCCTGTGGGCTGTGTCTCTGCTCCTCTGGCACCAGAGGCCGCAGCGACGAAGCAGGCCCAGAGGCCCTCCGCGGGTGGGGTGGGGCAGAACACCTGCATCGTTGCCATGGCAACAACGCAAGCATCCCAGCCCAGCCACCATCTTTGGTGTAGAATGACAGTCAATTTGCATATCCCCCTTATTTGGGCGTCGCCATCTTTGTCATGGAGTGATAGCTAATTTGCATATTACTCTTTTATTAGATAGGATGTCACACTATATTTAGGCACAGGTCTCCTATAACTTTCATGGCTCATTATTCTGTTCCATCACATGCTATGGCAGGGTGTACTGGATGCAACATTCAGTCTAGTAGCCTACAGTATATAGGTGACCACTGATACTGGAAACATCAGATAACAAATGTCTCAACAGTTGGTAAGTCCTACCCCAAATGGGATAAAATTAAATGGGAACAAGGCATAATTAGTAAGGGCACCAGTGAGCGTCCTCTGGGTGACTCTGGGGAGGGGGTGGGGAAGGCTCTGCCACACAAAGGGCTTATGTCCAATTTCTACGTGACATCATTTTAAGATAAGGCCTATCAGTTCAGAAACAAAATGCAACTTTGACCTATCAATTCCATGTCTGGCACTATCCTAAAGAAATAATTGCACAGGTACATGAAGAGGCATGCAATATTGTTTATACAGGGAAACATTTGAAACAAAATTTTCCATCAATAGGTAAATAGTTAAATAAACAGCATACAT
>NW_005871090.1:7165295-7182648 GCF_000147115.1 Myotis lucifugus | reverse complement strand
AGTCCTTCGGTTGATCTCTTCCCCTTACCCCCGCCCTCCCCTACTTTCCCTCTGGGGATTGATAGCCTGATCGCTGTCTCTCAGTCTTTGGATCTGTCCCTTTTCATCAGTCTATGTTGTTCTCTATAATCCACAAATGAGTGAGATCATGTGGTATTTATCTTTCTCTGACTGGCTTATTTCACTTAGCATTATGCTCTCCAGTTCCATCCATGCTAGCATACATACATTTTTAATGCTAAACAGTATTTCATAAGAAAAATGCAATACATATCTTACCTAATAACATGTAAATTGACCATACCTTCACTATGCTAACCAGCCAATCAGGAGAGTATGCAAATTAACCTAACAAAGATGGGAGTTAATTTGCATACGTAGGCTCCAAGCTGTGGAGCAAAGCCTCATGGCTGCGGGGCCTGTGAAGCAGCAATGAAAACCTCACGGCCGCGGGGCCCTCAGAGCAGCGAAGCCCCATGGCCACGGGGCCGGTGGAGCAGCGACGAAAGCCTCACGGCCGCGAGGCAGGCTCCAGCTGGAGCCTGGCCATAGTGAAGGCCTGGTTGCCAGGTGCCGGAGGAAAACCGGTGCCAGCAGCCAGGGTAAAGGAAACCCTATTGCATGAATCTCTTCGTGCAACAGGCCTCTAGTGCATCTATAAGTTAATAAAAAAGAAATTTGCAAAATAACATACAATATGATCCATTTTGTTCATTTTGTTGTTTAAAAAATTCTTGACATGCACAAGAAAACTTTATTTTCTTATGTACACATATAGCCATGTAGACATATAGAAAAATATTTCAAAACTGTACACTAAACTGATAATAGTATTTTAGTGTGGGAGCCAGGGGTATTTTTTTCTTTATCTTCTACATTTATTTATACATTAAGCAATAAAAATGCAGCCATGTATTACTTGTGTAATTAAAAATAACTGCTTAAAAAAGTATTTCTTAAAGCAGTTTGAATCAACACTTTGAGTGGATTCAGCAATTTCATCAAGGATGCAAAGATATTTACATGTGAATGGGCCACACAGGCACACTCCAAGCCACCATAAGTTTTTTAATGTTTTAAACTGAGTACCCAAATGTCATGCCAATAATAAAACACTAAACTTTCATGGAAAAATAAAAGTAAAACAGAAAAAAAAAATAAAAATTTTTACTACAAAATGAAGAAAACTAAGAACAGAAACAAATTCTAAAAGAATATAGCCTATTTTACATTATCCTCTACTTTGGTGAAGTGGGTAAAAACACACACACCATTAATCAAATGCCAAGGCATACCATCTGTCTGTACCAGCCAGCCAGGCATTATGCATGACACATATGTCCTCTCTACTAATTCTTTAATATTAGAAAAAGTGCATTGTGCAGTTTAAATTCCCATAATGGCACCTAAATTTGGGAGGAGCCATGTGAGATACTCAGATTTCTCATCACATTCTCATCTTAGTTTTTAGTAATATTCAAGGATGACCTTTGGCCAACACACAATTAGAGCCATCTAAAAGGCAGTAGAAACTTCAATTACTGGACAATGAGTATTTCCATGGGAAACTGAAAAATTAAGATAGTAATTAAGGAATTATGCATTATATATTCTGTTGATTTCATATTAAAAGTAGAGATGAATTGAAATGGTCTACTGTACTATGTCATTCACGTCTGAAGATTAGATCCCAGAGTGCAAGTAGCCAGACTTTTCTCTCTAGGCTAGGTGTGGGTTTATTCCTTTTTGGAAAACTGACATGCTCAAGAGATAAGGCCTACAGTTATTTCGGGGGTACCCAAACAAATGGCTGTTCTCCACTCAAGCACATGGAGGTCCTAATAGATTTTTATATACAAATAGATAGATAAGAATCATCAGGCATTTGAGAAAATACTCTAAAACAAAAGTTTAAGCAAATAAACAAGAACAAAAACCATAAAATAGTGAACTCAGAAAAAAAAACAGATAATGCAGGGAGTATCCACAAAACTTTGAATGAACTAGAAGAAACACCTAGAGAGAATAGAAATTGCATCAAAGAAACAAGAGCATGATACTATAGAAGAGGAACAAGAAAGAGGCCTTGCTTTTAAAAATGATATGCATATACATATGACATATGTATATATGTGTATGTGTGTTTATTAGAAAATCTAGAAATTTCAAAACATAGAGCATAAGGACAAAGGATATGGAAAGCCAAAAAGGAAAAGTAAGAAAACTATACAATCAGTTTTATCATTTACCCAACAGCTAACTGATAGTCTCTAGAAAACAGAGAACACAGAAAGAAGTCATCAAGATAATAACGTAAGAAAACGTCTTGGATCTGAAGGGCAGATTGAAGGGGTTCACTATGTATCAAACAGGAATCAGAATGATCATCAGACCCTCAACAGCACTACTATAAGTAGATAATACAGCACCAATCTGGAGAGATGTTTATATCCTACACAATTATCTATAACAATAACCTAAAATCAGCTGAACTATCAGTGAAGCTGAATGAAGAATAAAAAAAGTCTTAAAAGTATCATGTCCCATAAGGGACATTCTCCATCAGAATAAGGGAGTAAACTGAGGAAAAGAAATGTATAAGATCCAGGACACAGGAATTCAATGCTGGGGAATTACTGGGATGATGGAGAAGGAATCCTGAGGTAAGAGGTGTGAACTGGTCCAGAGAACAACCATGACATAGTGAAGCCAAGAGATGGTGGCTCCAGGATGGATGACTCAACTATATAAAGGAACTGATTATTTAATCACATCTGTTGGACTATATTGACAAGATAGAAAACACTGGACAGTTTAGAAAGAAAATTAGACATAGGAACACAGGAAACTAAGAAATGAAAAACAAGGCAATCATAAACTGCGGGGATGGAGGGGGAGCTGTTTGGAAAAAGAGAAATAATTGGCATAATAAGTGGCTCAACTGAGAATAATACTTAAATACTCAAATAATATAAACACTGAATATTAATTTAGTCTCATATTGTGATATAACTATACTCAAAACCTGGAAGAAATATATACGTTGTGTGTGTGTGTGTGTGTGTGTGTGTGTGCATGTTGCACTTGAGAAAGTTAAATTCTCATTTTCCATAGAAGAAACCAATGAACAACATCTGAAATGAAAAGAAAATCAACACATTTCAGTATACACATATTATTTAAAAATGTAGAGTTAACATGACAAGCAAAGAATTGATAAATAATGCCTCTGAGGGATGCAGACTTGGGATACTTGAGGCAAAAGATTGCTGTCTTTAATGTTAAGCTTAGCATTTAATTTTAAAAATTATATTATTTTGACAAAATCACAGTGAAAATAAAACCACCTACTCATAACTAAATGTGATGTGTTTATGGTATATGTGAAAAAGGACAACAGTGAATAAAAGTGCAAACAGGTAAATTTTAGAGATTTGTCTCAGTCACTATGTAATTTTATGCTAGAGTAAACATTAATAATCATGGCTATCAGCTTTTGATCACTTATCTTAGCATCATTTCATTTAATATTCATATCTACCCTTGAGGCAGGTTCTTTTATTATTAGCCACATTTTTTTAATCCTCACCTGAGGATATTTTTCTATTGATTTTCAGAGAGAGTGGAAGAGAGAGGGAAAGTCAAAGAATTATCTATGTGAGAGAAATACATCAATTGGTTGCCTCCTGCATGAGCCCTGACCAGGGCTTGGGTTCAGGAGTAGCCTGTAACTGAGGTACTGGACTGGAATCAAACCCTGGACCCTTCAGTCTGCAGGCTGACACTCTATCTATTGAGCCAAACAGGCATTAGCCACACTTTATAGATGAGATTATGAGAAGTTGAATAACTTATTTAAACTTACACAATTGGAAAGTGGAGTGGTGGACCTGAGATTAAAATGTGAATGTATCCAAAGCTCATAAACTTGGCCTGAAGCCTACACTCCAGACAGATGAGGAGGTTGCAAGAATTCAAGGGAGGGCAAGAGCTCTGAATTCATCCTTTTCCACATCTAGCATCCCAGCAGACTGCAAGTTTCCCTGTGTGTCAAAGAAAATTTTAATCCCATGTAATTTGCTATTTGCTAAGACACTGGTTTGAATTTTAAAAATAATTTTACTTGAGGTCATTTTAAACTCACTTGCTACACGTTTTAGCCAGGTTATTTTTAGTTTGTCATCATGGAACTTAAAATGCTGCTCTGATTTTTATGAACAATAATACCCGTTTTCAGAGAAAATCCTATCATCTAATTTGATTGTCAACAGTAACTCCACAAAATGAACAGGGCTGATATCATTTATCATTTCACAGATCAGGGGCACCGTGGACCATAAAGCAAAATGTTTTTCTGTACCCTGCAGACAATAAAATAAGAGAAATGTGATTAGAACTCACAACTCCTGATTCTTCCATTGACTCTCTTTCTGCCACACACGTAGCTCCTCGTGTGGCTCCTCACGTGGCACCTTCTGATGTCACGGGGACATTTTGCTTTTGTCTTTGTTTACACTTTGAAGAAGCCCACCTCTCTTAGATCTTTTTAAAGATTCATTAATTTCTTAAACTTGAATAAACCTGAACAAGTGATGGACTCTTTAAGGAAAAAATTATTCATTGGTTCCCCAATATTGACACATTATTTAAATTATGACAAAATGAAATTTGGTAGCAGCTCCTAATGCTCCCATACAACTGTAAAACTAAAACACTTTTATAAGTTAAATAGAAACAACATCTCAAAATCAGCGTCTAGAGAAATAAAACTGACTAATAGACACTGCAAAAATACTACTGGGGTGTAGTGTCTTCAGAGTTCGGCCTGTCAGCCCATTTTAATATGCTCCATGCCATGACTCACTTCTCCACTACTAATCCTCATCTTAACTGATGGGAAAATGTTTTTGCTTTCTGGTTACCTATTGCTACATAATAAATGACCCCAGAAGTTAGTGGCTTGAAATAACTATTTTATTTGGCTCAAGATTTCATGAGTTAGAATTTCAGAACAGGCAGTCAGACATCCCTCAAGGGGTCCCAGATTGGAGAGGGTGCAGGCTGGGCTGAGGGACACCCCCCACCCATGCATGAATTTCATGCACCAGGCCTCTAGTATAATTATAAACATGAGTGCTGAGCTTATATGGGAAAGTCTCTGTCCCAAAGAATCACCCATAAGAATAGGACATGGTTTTATTCATATTTTCATTATTGTTTTGAATAAAAATATACTGTATAAGGGACTTCTACTAGTCCCCATATCCAGTTGGTCTCTTCTTCCTGAGTACTTGGGAGCACTGCACTTCTCAGCTTCTTCACATTGAGATATGTATTGTGTCTCTTTTTGGCCAATGGATGGTGAGAAATGATATATGTCATTTCCAAGATAAGGCATTTAAGAGTTGCTTGAGCTTGCCATGCTTCTTCCTCCCTTTTCTCTTCCAGTGTCCTAAAAGCCAAATGTTAGGAGGTGTCTCAAGATGGTGGAACCTTTAACAGTATCAATTACTGAAAGATGATTAATCAGAGTCCCTACCAACCAAGCCATCCTGCACAGGTAGAATAAGTGAACAGTAAACATTGGGACTTGGGGGTTAATTTGTTACTAACACATAATCTATCTTATCTTAATTAATATTTAATTATTTACAACACTCTGTTGGAAAATGCAAAGATGTCAACTGCCGGAAGCCGGTCCATTCTTGCTGCTTGACACAGTCGCTGCAGGGAAGAAACATCTGCACAACTTATGTTTCAAGGGACCTGGCGTATATGGCATACTGTTCTTAATATGTTTGCTCCCCTTCTTAGAGCTATGTGTTCTAACCAGGGTCACCTCTCCGAGAAAGGTTGTTTCCCCAGGTGGGGGTTTTTCCCTGGAGTTAGGGATTAACAGGACTAAGGAAGGGAATAAATCAGTAAAAACCCTTAACTAAGTGCCAGGCATGTAGTTAATCACCTTAACTACAAACAATCATGCTTAAGTTACATAATCTTTACTTAGGATAATCTCCTTCAGTTACTTCCTTGTAGCTTAACAGAACAGTAGAGTAGTGACCTTGGAATGGAGATAACAAATGCCCTAACCTTTGGAATAGACTGGATAGGATTAAAATCAAATGGTATAAATACAGATGTAACAGGAGAATAAAGGGAGAACCTGGCGGGAGAACCTGGCTTCGCTGATCATCTGAATGCTGCCTCCGTGTCATTCCTTCTTCACCGACTCCGTCCACACCTTTGGGAACCCCTGGACCTGCTGGGGCTGGAACCCAACAGCCAACATTATACAGATTGAGGAACACAGTTTTCATTTGCACTAAAAGTTTTCATGGTGTACAGGGAGCCAAGGAAAATCAATAGAGAGTTAAGTGGAAAAAATGCAAAAGAAGTAGATGATTCTGTCATCTTTTCTGCTCTGGCAAAAGTTATAATGTATTTGTGAAACTAATACATACTTTCAAAGATGAAGTCACCCTTCTAGCTTTGAAGTCTTAGGCATTTATTTGCAGATATTGCTACTTTCATTGTGATTTCATGATAGAGATTAAAAATTAAGGCAACTTATTTCCAGACATTTGGACTTTAATGATAGAGATAGTAAAATAGAGGTAATTAGTGAATATTAAGTGACCTTCCCAGGTCACATGAGTAGTGGTAGAGAAATTTTTTGAGTGCTCTGATAAGTCAAATGACAGCTTATATTTAGCCATGGAGAATGTGATCCTTAGACAAATTAGTCTATTTCTGAGATGTTTTGACTTACTCATTTAAAAGGAATCACTTTTTTAAGTTTTAGAAAAATTTGATTTGGTCTACATTTGAGTACCACCTGGTACTCTCATGATTAGAACGAATGATTACTCATTGATTTTGGTTCTTTGATTAAAAATTTTTATGATTAAACATCAACTAGATTCAGATGTGTGGACAAATTATCAACTGAATTCAAATTACTCAAAAGACCAGATTGAAAACTGGTTGGTCTGGTGATTTTGGTGGTGTAAATGGCTGAATTAGATTGCTCTATGGCAAACACACTGATTGCTCAGAGAACAGAGTACACAAACAAATCAACTAGATTCAGATTGATGCAGTTAAGCCATATAAACCCAGTCTTCAAATAGCCTTCCTGGTGAGATGCTGTTTTTCATTTCACTTGAATGATGTTTTCTTGGATGCTTTATAACTTCCTTTTAATATGGAGTCAGTGTGAAATACTCCTTAGAATCTATATTAATAGATTTTTATCATTCTGGACAAAGGGCTCTGAGGTTTGCCATTTTTTCTGTCTTATTCAACCTTTTTATTAAGAACTGGTTGAGGATATTGATCAAAATTACAGATGACAGGAAGCTGAAGGAGACTGAATCGGGATCCAATAAAATCTTGATAGGTCAAAATGGACTCTAACAAGGTAAAAAATTCAAAATTAAACCTAAGTCCATGCTTTAGGACTAATACCTCAACCCTCTAAGGATGGATTGATTCATAGAATATTTGAGAAGAAACAAGAAGTTTTGACTATTTGTAGTATCAGTACTAGTAAAAAATAAGATGTAGGACTTTTTAAAAAGTCTAATGTGACCCTATGGTGTATTAATAGATTAGCTTTCAAAATATGAGAACTCTGACATCATTAGACTGTAGCTGGATTATGTGCTTAGTTCTCAGACAATGTTCAGAGACATCATAAAAACACAGGAAATGAGCACCAATTCAATGAAAACATACGAAAGAACCAGGAATGTTTACTCTGAAGAAAATTCAGGGTGCATAATAACTATTTAAAAATGTTTGAAGGGTTCTCACATGGAGGATGAAATCATTTGGTCCCAGAAAGTAGAACCTGGATTGTGGACCAATGCTTTAAGAAAATGGCTTTGGGATTGCCTTAAGGGAGAACTTTTGTGTGGACTACCTTGACAATAGTGAAGTCGGGGCCTAGTAACAAAGGTATCTTGCCAGATACTGGGTCATCGCATGTTGAGAGGTATTAGAGCAGGGATTGCAAAAATAGCCTTCCATGGACAAATTTGTTCTGTTGACATGCTTTCTTTAGCTTTCTAGTGTGTTAAAAAAATTTGCTTTAGTCACTAATATTTTTTAAAAGCACAAAGATTTAGTATAAGGTTGGTATTTTCTGATTTTCTTGAAAAATTGCAAAATCCGACAACCATGGACCTGCATTTTTATGAGGTAATAATCAGCTGAGGAAGAGGATCTAGTACCTCCTTTTGATAGGGTGTGTGCTCTCTGGTTTTCCACAGTCCTCACTACTTCCTGTTGAATTTCCCACCCAGAGGCAGAAGATAATGTCATTTGTCCTCTTGCTTGAGTTGCTGCTTTGCTTACACTCAACCCAGTTCAATTTGTAGCTTATTTGCCTGGTCTCTCTAGGCATTCAGTTTGTGATCCTGGTTGGACACACCAATTGACTGGTTGGAGAATAGGACTTATTTATAAATCAGTGATTTAAAAACTTATTTTTTTTTAGTTAAAATACCTCAACTCCTCCATACCTACCTTGCCAAATGAAATCTTATGCCAAACCTCAATTTTATGCAACATGATAGAGCAGCTATTACCTTGAAAGTGGATGTATAATCTCTACCTCAAAATCTAACATTTCCCTTGAGGCAAGAAATAAAATTGTAAAGCTTTGATGAACTGGTTTGAACATTACAAAGTTTGAAATTCTCTTCCAAAAAAATGAGGATACTAAGGTAAATGTTAGTTCTAAACACTTTGGAGTATTGGTTTAAAGAAAACCCCCAATTTCTCAGATGAAAATAAAGATATGCAAAGGAAGGATCACAAACTAGTGGGACTATCTGGGTTTTAGTCTTGGCGTGGACATTAAGCAGTTGGAGGGACTTCATCACCTGAAGGGGCATTTTGGAGACTCCCTCTGTAGAGGTGATGAAACTAAAGACTGGGAGGTAAAATGATTTGTTCAAAGAAACATAGATAATGGTATCAGAGCTAGTATTAGAACCCAAGAATGATCTCAAGGTGCATGCTCTCCATCATGCTTCTTTTCACTGTGGTGCACAATTGCTTTGCGTTTCTACTGCTCTTTGGAAAGGCTTTCTCTTCTCATTTCTTTGAGGTGTCCTTACAAACTGACATTCATTAAACAATTCTTTACATGGGTAAGCTGCTCTCCATTTTCAAGGGGAATTGAAAATTGTCTTACCTATTTTCTCTTAGGCAGTTAAGTTCTTTATTGCTACATAGGACATACTTGCCATAGAGATGATAGAAAACATAACATTTTCGGTACAGATAATGGGAAACCAATTAGATAAACACCAGAAATTGGGTTGTTATTGAGACAAGAATCTCTTTGTCTAACTGCTGTTTACTTGTTTCTAGATCTGGCTTCACTCCTATTCTCTCTTCAATCCACAAGCGTTTGAAATGACGGGAAATGGTAAGAATTCAATTTTACTCATTTTCAAAATTCCATTGGCTTGGATTTAAGAACACGAAGCCTGTTTATAGATGGAGATGTGATCACAAAAATGTCAATGGGCCTCATAAAGGGAAAATGGCTAAAGCAATTAAAAAATATCCAAGTGAGCTTTTTAAAGAGTGGCTTTAAAACAACAACAACCTTTCTGTGGCATATATAAATCTAACTTTGCTCACTAAATATTATCTTAGGAAAATTAAGTAGCTGATAAAAATACATACTTTAACCATTTAGTTATGTCATCATTAAGAAACATTGATAGTCTCCTTCAGCTAAGAATTGAATAAAATTCATTTTGGAACAGTGGCTTAAGGAGTGAGAAATTACTTTGCAGATTGATTTTGAATCAACAGGAAATCATTTTAAGAACCCTATCTTTCTGGAATCCATGAAAATGTGATCAGGATTAAATCCACACAGCTTGCGTATTTATTTTTCTTACTTGGAGATTAAGGTTCTTTCCTCTGCTTTACAGTCACGTTGATCTTTCTTATGACTGTTATAGTCCCTGACAGTTAAAATGAAGTGCCCAACTCAGATTCTCTTCTTGCTATGTCAAACAGAGGCTGTTTCCCAGCAACTTTGTCCAACAGCTCTGAGAACCAGGTCTTGTCTCTGAGATATTGCCTCATTGGGCTTGAGGCCTTAAGAGCTTGATTCTCATCCATTCTGAGTCCAATGTGACTCCCTGCTTTAAAGCACACCACCCAGCCCAAACACGGCAGTGTGGGGTTAAGATAAAACTCATGCCACCATTTCTATTTCATAAGCTCATGTGTGCACCATGAATTTCAATACTCTTCGAGGAAAAAATAGGTTAGACAGGGGAAAACTGAAGAAACATTATTTTATTGATGTATTTTAGTGGTTCTAGTAAGAAATAATTATAGAGATGGCCAAGTTACTCTGATAAAATGTGAATAAGGAAGGGCACATTGACCAGATTAGTTTTTCCTCGCCTCTGGGACTCTTCCTATATTGTTTGTCCCTTCTTTGTCTCCTTTGTTGGTCCCTGGTCATCTTACAGACTTCTAAATGTTAGAATGCCCTAGAGCTCAGTTTGACATAGTTGGTCTTCCCTATTGACACTCATTTCCTAGATGATCTCAATTAGTCTCACGGCATTGAGTGCTATCAACATGTGCGTGACCCCAATTTATGTCTCCAACTCCAAATCTATTCTAGATCTTGAAGTCCATAATCTCATTTTGTCTCTCAACTTAGATACTCAATGGAAATCTCAAATGGTAAACTAAACTCTTGATTTCCTACTCACTCCCCATTAACTTACCTCTACCCTTATTTTGCCCATCTACATAAATGCTATCTCTGTGCTGTAGTAATTCAGACCAACAACTTTGGGGGACACCATTGCCCTCTTTCTTTCTCTCCCATCCCTTAGCTAACCCATAGCCAATGAATCAGCAGATTTGAAGGCTCTTTCTTCACAATATATCCCAAAATCTGACTTGTTTCTCACCACTTCCACCAACTTACCCTGGCCTAAACCTTTATCTTTTGGAACATGGAGCTACCTTGCACTGATCTCCCTGATTTCTAGTTGTATCCCCCACGCCCACCCCATAATCTATTATTGACACTGAGGCAAAGAAATCCCATCTCATTCAAAGTTGATCTAAAGTTCTTACTCTGACTTATAATATCCTCTGTGGTCTTGCTCTCATGCTCCTCTCTGACCTCATTTCTTTCCTCGCTCTTTCCAGCTCACATCTTCTCAGTCTTACTGGCATTCTTGCTCTTCCTATAACACATCAAGTGTCCCTTGGACACCAGGCCTTGACCCTTGTTGGTTCCTCTGCTGGAAATGTCCTTTCTCCAGATAGCCACATGGATACCTTCCTTTTTTTTCTGTTTGTTAATCCTTACCTGGGGATATTTTTTTCATTGACTTTTAGAGAGAGTGGAAGGGAGGGGGAGAGACAATGAGAGAGAAATATTGATGTGAGAGAGACACTTAGATTGGTTGCCTCCTGCATGTGCACTGACCTGGGCCGGGGATCGAGCCTGCAACTGAAGTACATGCCATAGTCTAGAATTGAACCCGGGACCCTTCAGTCCTTGGGCCGATGCTCTATCCACTGAGCCAAACCAGCTAGGGCTGGATACCTTTCTTACCTCCTTTACGTCTATATTTAAACGTCACCTTATCAAAGTAACCATCCTGGGCACTGTTTATAAAACAGAAACTTCCCTCCATTGGCACTCTGTCTTCCTCACACTTTATTCATCCTCATAACACTTTCACCACCAGTTTTATAATTGCTTCATTCATCTGGCTTTTGTCCCTGTCCTTTATCCCCACTGACATATAACTTGCATGGGATGAGGACATTGTTTTGTTCCGTGTTGTGTCCCAGTACCAAGAACAGTGCTTAACATATAGTTGATCTCTGTAAATACTGAATAACTATATGGTTTGCTAGCAAGCTACTAAATAAAAGAGTTATACAAGGGTTGACAAAAAGTAGTTTACAGTTGTTCATATGGAAATAATACAAATAAATGATACAATAATAAATAAATAATAATACAAGAATAAACTTTTACATATTCACTACTGTAAACCTACTTTTGCCTATCCTTGTATTATGAGTTTAAGAAGAATAAACAAAATTTTAATTTTTAGGAGATTTAATAAAGGATTTTTAGATATTTAAAGATATTTTCTTTTGCATCTTGGAGAAGATTGTGGAAGCACCTTGGAGAATAAGGTAAGGCAGATCAGGAAAATATTTTTCATATAAACATTAAGATTTTAGGAAGCCCTGAGAGTTTGCCAGCTCCTAATTTGAGAGTCTTCATCTTGTGGATTATAAAGATGATACAGCACCACTTTCTTCTCTCTGTGTTGTTTTTCTCTGTATCAGGGCTTGTTAGAATTCTCCCAAAGGAAGCTAAAACTCCTCAGAGATCTCTGGGCTTGCTGGAATGGTATCTCCCAGAATGCTCCCATTTCTTGTAGTCAGCATGGTAGCATGAACAGTAGTAATTATTAAAGAAATGTGCCCTCAACATCTAGAAAAAGCCAGGCTTGCTCATTAGCAGCTTTCCCTGTGCCTTTCTGAATCCATAGTAAATAATTCTTCCCTGTTCCCCACAAATAGTTAATTATAGCACTAGCAGCAGCTCTTTGAGGCAGGAAGCCAGGCACATCTGTGATGCCCACAGGAGATACTGAAAGTCGCTCTCTCCTGCATAATAAAACCAACAGATTAGAGAAGATTAGCTTTCCCCACAGGTTGGAGCATTACTGAATTCATCCTTCCCTTGCTTCCTCCCGCAACACATTTCTCCTTCTCCCAATGCTGGTAAGTCACTCTCAAAATGTATAATAACCCCTGGAAAGTTTACACCTGCTGAGCCCATCCCTCCAGGAGGTTCTAGAAAATGAATTTGGTCACCAGCTGGGAAGCTAAGTCAGAATGTGCTACACATGGGTCTCTTGGCTTCACCATTTGGTCTCAAAGCATGGTCAAGTTTATGGGTTTACAAATTTGTTTCCTTCTGAGCTAAAAGCAATCCCTGGAGGAGGGCAGTAAGGGGAAGCTAGGCTGCCTAGAGAGAGCTGCTCACCTGGAAGGCATACTAACTCTTCCAGAAAGGTCAAGGCTCAGGGCAGAATTTTGACCCCCTGATGTTATTTTCACAGTTATGTTACATCACTGGTAAAAGGGACCTTGCAGACTTAATTAAGGTTACTAATCTGCTGACTTTAAGAGAGGGAGGCTATGCTGGGTGGGCCCAATGAAGTCACATGAGACCGTAAGCAGAAGAGGAAGCAGAGAAATGTGAGACAAGGGAGGGATTTGAAGGAGCCACAACCACATATGCAAATAGCATTTTTCACTGTCTTTTATACATGCAAGCCCCTATCTCAGAGTCTGTTTCCAGGAAATCCAAGCTAAGACACCATCTTTGTCTCCTTTTTCATAGAGGCAGTGGTTCTCAACCTTCCGGCCCTTTAAATATAGTTCCTCATGTTGTGACCCAACCATAAAATTATTTTCGTTGCTACTTCATAACTGTAATGTTGTTACTGTTATGAATTGTAATGTAAATATCTGATATGCAGCATGGTCTTAGGCGACCCCTGTGAAAGGGTCATTCGACCGCCAAAGGGGTCGCGACCCACAGGTTGAGAACCGCTGCCTTATGGGAAGTCAGGGAAAGCTTTAAGGAGGATAGAGAAATCACACTGGAGGGATCCACTTCTGAAGTTGGTATAGTGGAAACTATGCATGGTCAAAATTGGCTTCAAAAATTTCTGAGGAAAGTTAGAAATTGATATGTGGTATCTCAATACATCAAAGTGTGTAGAATATTCCTTACACAAAGAATCTGGTCTTGTTGCATTGTTCACACAGCAGATGAAGTTTGCTTGTGCTTAGGGCATATTTTTGCAACAAAAGTGTTACTTTAAATGCTAGAGTCTCTCACCCTCAGAGGCGAAATGCTCCCACTATGGGAAGGATGAGGAAAATGAGGCCAGCTGGTACTCAGCTGACTCTAGTCCAGTGGTTCTCTACCTTGGCTGCACATTAGAATCACCTGGGAATCTTTTTAAAATCCTGATTTCTGGGATTTTAAAAAGATTCCCAGGTGATTCTAATGTGCAGCCAAGGTTGAGAACCACTGCTCTAGTCCTTCACAACCACTGCAGGGCATAAGCTAGTTGAGCAGAATACTGAGCAGAAGTACCCACCCTTGTTATTATTTCACTCTCCTTTTTTACTTTTTCTCTTATAGCTGAATTCATTGAATTCACATTAAGATACATAAACTGATGATATAACTTCATTTTTTTTACTAAGCTATTTTTGATTTAGAGAAACCAATGATTAATTAGCAAGAATAAATTTTAAAGAATCACAAATTCATAAGCAATATCAAATCTTATTTAGCTTTTTATTTAAGTCAGATATAGTATTGAGAGTGGTCATGATTTCATTCTTTCCTCCCCATCAATTATGGCTGTGTGACCCCAGAGAAGTCACTTACCCTCTCTAGGTTATTTTGTCTCAATGGTAAAATTGTATTTTAAAGCTTTAAGACAAAGGGCTGAATCGATGTTTCCTTTGGATTCTTCCTGTTTTGTAATTTTATTTGTGCAGAGGAACAGGGAAAATTTATTTATGAAATTCAAATCAATGGCAGAGCAGCACTGTGCAGTGGTGAAGATCCCTTACAGACTTTCCATAAATCAAGAGACTCCCTAAGCTCCCATTTCCTCACCTATCAATTGGAAATCTGACAGCACTTAATTCACAGAAGACATTTGAGGTTTAATAAGAAGATGCATGTTAAATCCTTAGAATAGCATTGGGTTGTAGGATTTGTAGCAGTAGTTGTTGGCATCCCCATATTTTCTCAGCCCTTTTCTGAGTTCACCTGTCACTGCTGACAGCTTCTCATATCAAGCATCACCATCTCTGCATCTCCACTTTCTGCAGCATCCTGAGATTTATTCGTCTGTGCATAAGGCAACCCAGAAGTGCCAGGGATTTAACATCCAAATCAATGCAAAAAGGGGAAACAGAGCCAGTAGATTAATCATCCAGAAACTTTGTTCCTTGTGGGACAACTCTTAAGCACATTCTACACACACACACACACACACACACACACACACACACACACATATGCCACACCTTCAGAGAGTCCCCAGTGGGACTGAGCCTCAGGTGCCTACAGTGGAAACCTGCTAAAAAAAATCACCTTCTATTTACTTTCCTCATGTCCATTTCTCATTTCACTCTTCCTCTTAGGATTGCCCTCCCAAATAAATGATCATTTTCCAAGTCCTTGTCTCAGATTTGCTTTTTGCAGGAACCCAAACTAAAACAGCAGCATTCAACATGCATTCACATTCTTGCAGTTGTTATCAAATAAAAGCGAGAGGAAGTCCTGGAGTGATCCTGTCTGCTCTCTTCTGACTCAGTGGTCTGGTTCCTGCAGAAATGTCATAAACCCGATCATTGGAGGACTGCTTTCTTCTCACTCATGTGCAGAGAGTAACTATCTGGCTGGCTGGGAATAGAGGGGGTATGAGCCCCAATGCCTTCCTCATGGATTTCATCATATGTGTATTCACTTGCATTTATAGTTTTTTTTGTAAAGCAGCTTTCCTCTTGGAGCCTGAGACACACAGCACATTCTAGAAGTGTGTGTTTGCTGCTTACAGATTCTTGAGGAGAGGAAAAAAGGTGGAGAGGGGCAGGGAGGGAAAACCAGAGGAAAGGGGGAAATGATGTTTGCCTGACTTTGCTATGCACTCCTTTTGGAGTTATTAGCCCCTTCAAAGTGGTTCCTATTTCTATATAGAAATTGAGCTATTTACAGAATAGAAAATGTCCAGGTCACTGAAGGGGTCATGTGGTTCAAGTTATATTGAAACAACTGTTAGGAGGTATGTGGGGGTTGCAGCATTGGTGTGGGACTGAATCTCACTTGCTTTCTATCAATTAATTTGTTTTACTTAAAAACTAGAGGCCTGGTGCATGAAATTCATGCCTGGGTAGGGCCCTTAGGCCTGGCCAGTGACCAGGGCCAATCTGTGGGGCAACCAGCGGTGCAATCGCGGAGGTCCCCGTTGGCACCTGCCTTGGATGGCCTGGGGCCTGTGGGCTGGGGGAAGCTCCTGTGTTGAGCATCTGCCCCCCTGGTGGTCAGTGCACATCATAGTGACTGGTCATTCCATGGGTTGTCCCATCGGTCGTTTGGTTGATTTGCATATTAGGCTTTTATTATATAGGATGTTTCCTGTACCTCTGTCTCTCCTTCTCTATCTTCTTTATTATCTAGCTTCAACATCACTTTACTTCAGTTCCAGAGGTCTCTGGTTTACTTTATTTTTTTTAATTTTTAAAAAAAATATATTTTATTGATTTTTTACAGAGAAAAAGGGAGAGGGAGAGCCAGAAACATCGATGAGAGAGATGGATCAGCTGCCTCCTGCATGCCCTCCAGTGGGGATGTGCCCGCAACCAAGATACATGCCCTTGATCGGAATCGAACCTGGGACCCCTCAGTCTGCAGGCCGATGCTCTATCCACTGAGCCAAACCAGTTCGGACTCTGGTTTACTTTATTTCTCTGTTTGGAGTAGTCATGGCAGAGGTGCCCATGAACACTTGTTAGCCAAGGGAGGAGTCTTTCTTAGGAATTCTAGCTAATCTGTACCTCTAAGGCTCCAATAGTTGAAAGAATAATTTCATTCTATGTGTGTCTTTTAGACTTCCCCTACCCCACCAATGGCCAAGTCTATACGTGCACAGCTTTATCGATAGGCCATGAACTAATATGATCATGCATCACAGACAATCATTTCCCTGTGAGAACCCCAATTTCAAATAGGTTGTTCCCTTGTCCAACCAGGAGAACTAAATCCAGATTGAAAAATATGGTCACCATTGTTGGGATGCATTTTGAACTTTCACAAAGTCATGTGTGACTCAGGTACACATCCACCTTTTGTACTTCCACTTCTGGATAGAATAACCTTTTGGCCCAATTCTTGCTACAAGGAAATGAGAACATAAAGAAAAGGCAGCCAGAATGGCATCTGGAATAAAAGTTCTACAGACATACAGAATACTATTGTATTTGCCATAATATTTAAATAAACTTACTATGCCTGTGTTTTTTAATAGGTAAAATATAATTAAATCTATCTGTTTCCTCTTTTCTCTCAAAAAGAGCCTGAGACATGGAGAAAAACCAAGATGGCAGCATAGGTAATCACCTATACTTGCTTCCTCTCACAACCGCACCAAAATTACAACTAAATGGTGGAACAACTACCACCCAGAACCATGGGAAAGCTGGCTGAGTGGAAATTCTACAACTAGAGAGT
>NW_005871090.1:7135370-7165195 GCF_000147115.1 Myotis lucifugus | reverse complement strand
AAAGTGCATTGAAACTGGTAAGAGGTGCGGAGGCGCGGAAAAGTGCTGGCATCTGGATGTGCTGTTCTTTTCTTTAAATCCCCGCCGCGGGGGAAGAGATACAAGCTCCCGCTTGCCCTGAATTCCAGTTACGGGTGAGACTCTGGGGGACCCAGACACATATGGGGAGAAACTGGACTGTCTGGCATTGGGACAGGAACGTGAGGGCGGCTTACTCTTAGAGGTGCTTGAAGCAATCATTGTTCCTGCACGGGTGCGCTGGACATGGAGAACCAAGGACTTCTCCAGTTTAGGGAAGCCATTGCTGTTTGCTCCACCCTGGTAATTCCCAGAGACCCTGCCCCTCCCAATTTACAACCCCACCCAAGCTGTATGCATCGGCTTTTACATATGAATGGCCTGTTCTTTCGCCTAAAACAAACTGCAACTGGGTCAGAGAGCCCCAGAGATTCCAAAAGAAGGCCCAATATCTGGTAGTAGCAGCAGCCTTGCTTCACAGTTGGGCCTTGTCTGGGCACTTCCAAACTCCATACAAAGAGGAGGAATCTGCAGATGTCTCTGTAGCTCCTGCTGGGCAGCCCCAGACAGTGGCTGACCTTGTACCTCCTTGGAGATGATAACGGATTACAACTCTTCACATCCATAAGAGACACACTCAAGGGGCAGACTCAGTGAGCACCAAAGCCCTACTGAAGCAAGTCCTGCCCCATAAGGGTGTCTCCTGCAAAACAGATCTTCCAGTGTAGACACAGCTGGTCACCACAGCCAATTGGCCTGAAGGTCAATTCCTCCCAGTGATACCAATAGCAATCAAGAGTTAACTACAACAAGATTGTGCAAACATTCCACAAAGGGGTGCACCAAGAATGTACACCTCAGGTGACTGGGGAGGCTGAGCCACTGGGCCCTATAGGACACCAACCACACAAGGCCACTCTATCAACTCAAGGAGATTTAGCAGCTACCCAGTACATAGAAACAAACACAGGGAAGCAGCCAAAATGTGGAGACAAAGAAGTCATAAATGAAAGAAATGGATGAAAGCAAAATACTGGATATCGAGTTCAAAACCACAGTTATAAGGTTACTCAAGAATCTTCTAGAAACCTCCAAGAAATTTAGTGAGACCCTCAAGGATATAAAAAAGGACCAATCAGAAATTGAGCATACACTGACTGAAATAAAAAATAATATACAGAGATCCAACAGCAGACGGGAGGATCCCAAGAATCAAGTCAAAGATTTGAAATACGAAGAAGCAAAAAACACCCAACTGGAAAAACAAAAAGAAAAAAGAATTCAAAAATATGAAGATAGTGTAAGGAGCCTCTGGGACAACTTTAAGCATACCAACATCTGAATTATGGGGTTGCCAGAAGAAGAGAGAGAGCAAGACATTGAAAATATATTTGAAGAAATATTGACAGAAAACTTCCCCTACCTGGCGAAAGAAACAGACTTATAAATCCAGGAAGCACAGGGAACCCCAAACAAGAGGAATCTAAAGAGGACTGCACCAAGACACATTATAATTAAAATGCCAAGGGCAAAAGACAAAGAGAGAATCTTAAAAGCAGCAAGAGAAAAACAGTTAGTTACTTACAAGAAAGTACCCATACGACTGTCAGCTGATTTCTCAACAGAAACTATGCAGGCCAGAAGGGAGTGGCAAGAAATATACAAAGTGATGAATAGCAAGAACCTACAACCAAGATTACTCTACCCAGCAAAGCTATCATTTAGAATTGAAGGTCAGATAAAGAGTTTCACAGACAAGAAAAAGCTAAAGGAGTTTATCACCACCAAACCAATATTATATGAAATGCTGAAGGGTATTCTCTAAGAAGAGAAAGAAAAAGGTAAAGATAAAAATTATAAACAACAAAGTGACAACAAATACATATCTATCAACAAGTGAATCTAAAATTCAAGTGAATAAAAAATCTGATGAACAGAATAAACTGGTGAATAGAATCGAATCAGGGGCATAGAAAGGGAGTGGACTGACAATTCTCAGGGGGGAAGGGAGGGTAGGGGGTACAGGGAGAGATTGGACAAAAATCTTACACCTATGGATGAGGACAATGGGTGGGGAGGGGGGTAAGGTCATGGGGTGGAGTGGGAACCAGGTGAAGGGGAGCTATGGGGGGAAGAAAGAGAATCAACTGTAATAATCTGAACAATAAAGATTTATTTTTTAAAAAAAGAGCCTGAGACACAGCACATTCTAGAAGATAAATTCGAGAATTCCTATACATTTCTTAGTGCAGTATCTCAAAACCTCAAACTTCACTATTTTAGAGTTAATAAATATAAAGATAAGACAACCTATTCTTTGATATAAATTCTTATATGAAAGTAGATTTTATAAAAGATAATGGTGTTTTCACTTATTTTTCCTAAATTTTAATGTAAGTGGTCAAATATAAATCAAAGGAAAGATACAATATATACAAGTGGCATGTCATTATCATAAAATACTATGACTGATATTAGGTATTTGAGAAGAATTAGAAGCTAAGTTTAGCAATTGTGACAAAATTTTATGTAACTTGCGGAGGAGAGTAAATAATTTCTTTGCTTGCTTTGAATGGTCGAAGTTCCAGTATTCTTTTCATAAAGATGTATATGGATTGTGAATAAATTGCTATGTGGTTGCTCTGATCATCTCATGGACTCCTGCAGATCATATTTTCCATGTCATCTATGCTTAATCTTTCTTATCTAAGTCTTTGTAGCACTGTACAAAATGTTCACTATTCATGGCTAAATTACCCCATCTGAGTTAGACCTAAAAGCATTATTGTGTCATGTCAGAAAAGGACCCAAAGTAATTACAAGCTGGTCCTAGCTCTGTCAACCACCTGAGTCTCAACCATGATAATAAATCCATTTTTGAAAGCAATATCAATTATTGTATTATTAACTCGCACAAACAAAGAAAGCCTGGTTCACTCATTATTTTGATGTTTACAAACAAATCACACCAGTCACATCCAGTTAATTTTAAAGAGTAGGTAAAATTCTCTTTTGTTCTGGTGGTATGGTTCTGTGGGATTTTTGAAGGACTATCCTGGGAAACTAACTTTTGTGGGTTTTTGGAGTACACTAAAGCTTCACAAATATGCTCAGATTAGACCCATGAAAAACAACAATAGGTCATATAACCCAAGTGGTTGTCATCTATGATCATTAGATATGTACATACATTTAGATAAGGAAAACATCCATTCTTTGAGACAGGGAACAGAGAAACATTTTCAGTTGACTGATAGGAGTTTCTGACTTATAAAACTAAAAGAAGTTTAAAAATGATTTTAAATAATAATTCTAAGATCTAGCAAAATTGTTTAGGAAAGGTAATAAATGTTTATAATTCTTGAGTTAAATATAACTCCTCTCAACAAAAGAAGTTCAGGTTATTTTTTGTTAAATTATTGGGCTTCCATATGAGTAGTGTGTGTTGCTCATTGAACAATGTGAGTTTGTGTTTTTAAATGTATTTTATTTCAATGCTATGTCATCAGATACACAAATATAGTTCAACAGAAATGTGAACAAATATTATCTTAAATACATTTATTTTCCACATACTTGTAGAAATTTTGGGGCTTGATATGTAGACCATGGACCACAATTAGGTTTGGTGTCAAGATTTGTTGATGCTACTCTTAGCCAGAGTTTAACAAATCTCACCTGGATGTATTTATTACATTTTCAAATAATTTTAGCTACCAAAACTTTTTAAACATATTGTTCTTGCTTCAGAGGTTGTACTAGGATGGTGAATATACCAGGAATATAGTGTGCTAGACTTTGGAAATAAAAAACTGGTTCTTCATGAGATTCTCAGTGACAAGATTTAGAAATAATGAAATGGTAATTGGTTTTCTTTACTCTCAATTAAGAATGTATCTAAAGAAAGAGGTAAAAAAAAAGCTATACTTTTTAAAAAAATATATATTTTATTGATTTTTCACAGAGAGGAAGGGAGAGGGCTAGAGAGTTAGAAACATCGATGAGAGAGAAACACCGATCAGCTGCCTCCTGCACACCCCCCACTGGGGATGTGCCTGCAACCAAGGTACATGCCTTTGACCGGAATCAAACCCGGGACCCTTGAGTCCGCAGGCCGATGCTCCATCCACTGAGCCAAACTGGTTAGGGCAAAAAAAAAGCTATACTTCTGTTTCCTAACGGATGCACATTTTAGAATAGGGTTAAAAAATATATGATGAGAGCTGGCTGGCATGGCTCAGAGGTTGGCCATCGATCTATGAATCAGGAGGTCTCAGTTCAATTCCTGGTCAGGGAACATACCTGGGTTGCAGGCTCGATCCCCAATGTGGGGCCTGCCAGAGGCAGCCGATCAATGATTCTCTGTCATCATTGATGTTTTTATTTCTCTCTCCCTCTCCCTTCCCCTCTAAAATCAATAAAGATATTAAAAAAATAAGAGGAGAATACATAATACTACTTCATGGATTAAAACCCCGAAGAAAAATTATTAATCTGCTATGTACTCAGAACTGCAGCATACCAAGATACCCAGAAAAAAAAAGACACAACTTTTGCTTTTTATCATCTAAATGATGCTTTTCAACATTCTGCTAATCCTTTTAGCAGAAAAAAATGGAAAGGCAAGAACATCTTTGAAACAGTCTGTATCAAACTCTATTTTCTTACTATTGCCCTGTATACTGATGAGGATATATATACATATTAAAAGCAACACTTTATTGGCCTAGACCAGTGGTCGACAAACTCATTAGTCAACAGAGCCAAATATCAACAGTACAATGATTGAAATTTCTTTTGAGAGCCAAATTTTTTAAACTTAAACTATATAGGTAGGTACATTGTTATTAACTTAATTAGGGTACTCCTAAGGCTTAGGAAGAGCCACACTCAAGGGGCCAAAGAGCAGCATGTGGCTCCCGAGTCGCGGTTTGCCGAGCCGCGGTTTGCTGAGCCATGGTTTGCCAACCACTGACCTAGACAAAAAGCACTTATGATCCTTTTCTAGTCTTTCTATTGTTTTCTTTAAAGATAAAAATTAGTTGCTAAGTGAGGGACAGACATCCTTGGAATTTCTATTCTGAATTTAGAGCAAAATCAAAACCAGATTTTGTTCTCTCCTTTTCTTGTTTATTTCTTGGGTTAGTAGCAGACCTTGGTGTTTTCTTTGGCTACAAAGCTAGGTGGGTGGGTTCATCCCTGGGAGCCTGTAGCAGCTCAAGCCTCCTACTCTATGTGCCTGGTTCCTTGGGCTTTGCATTCTTCTTCACAAGTGGGAGGACAGCCAGTGAAAGAGGCCATGAAGCAATGCAGAGACAGGAGGAAAAAGGCACCTGGGGCCAGAAACATGTTTAAGTTTGTAGGTCTAGAAGACAACACGTTTCAGAGAATGATTGAACAACTTGCTTTTAATGTCTTGAGTCATAAGATGTAACTTGCAATATCTACACAAGAGACAAAAGCCTGGATCAATAATCCTTTCTGGCTACCCGGTTCTTCCCCTTTTCTCTCTATACTTCTATTTACTTTTTTTTTTTTTGGAAACCTGTTTGAATGTGTTTGAGAACCCAAAATGTGAGGCATCCTAACACTCAGGCCTATTTACCCTTTTGTTTAAGGTGTATAAGCTCATAGGGCAGAATCCTCACATTGCTGCTTTTGCAATGCTCATAGCTAAAGAATAGTCATCCCCATGTTTTGCTGTCAGCTGATGCCAAAATTAGATGACCACAAGAATATCATACAGGAAAGACTCAGGCCTTAATCTAATATTTTAAAACAAGGCAGCTGTCACTAGCAGTTTTTTTTTTAAATAAAGAATTATGAGATTTTATGCTTTATTTCTTTCCTGGGATGATTTTATTATTGACAACAGACTTGGCGTTTAACCTTAATGATAAGACAGAGAAAAGGTGCAGGATTTTTTATGGTCTTCAGTTTCCCTGCTATTTTTTGTTCATCTTCACGGGCAGGGAAGATGAATACCTCTACCAGGTAGAGGCAGAGGACTCCCACGGCCCTTATAATGGCAATGAAGGTAGAATGGATGCCCCTTTTGGTTAAAGTAGATAATATTTTGAGGAGGAAAATAAATGATTAGAATCACCAGTGCATAATTTCATTTCTTATTACCCAACCCATCTTATTTCCTTCTCTTTTTGAGACATCACTCCTCACTTTAAGAATCAGCATTTCAAAAATCATTTCAAGTAAGTGCAAGAATAAGAAAACCTTAGCCTAACAATCCCAAGAAGTTTCTCTGGACCAATGACTTCTTAGTTTCACTGTTCTTCAGTTCTCTTTCCTAGCCCACATCTTTCAAGCATCTTTCCTTCTGTTCCAGTTTCTTTTCTGTGTTTCTTTCTTAGTGACCTTGGGGCAACATCTTTACTCATGGAAGAGGAGAAACCATTGGGACTTATAAGAAAATCTATAAATAAAAGGAAAACAATTGGCCATAAAGGGTAAGATCAAGATGCAGTGTAGGGAAAACCAGTGTCCTAGTGGACCAGAGTGGTCTTTAACTACTGTTGCCCACCCTGGATTCACAGATGAGAAAGACAGGATCCCTGGCCATGAGCTTCTCAAGGGCATCCGGGCACTGAATTGTAGTCAGGCTAAGGCTGCTATAACACAGAAAAGAGAACTTCTCCCTTAGATAGTGGTTCCAGCTTCTACAACAGACACTTTGAGAATACCTGGCATTGGCTGGCAACACATGCAGCTTGAATCTTAGTCTGACAGTAAAGATGAAGTGGCTTCTCAGAGTAGAATCTCCACTACAGAGAATGTGGGATCCCCTGGGTTGAGGAATTAAAGGCAAATTGCCCGTGACCTGTTAGTTGGTGATCTGCTGGGAACCCTGTTTCACCTACATTGCTAATTAAAGCCCGAATTAAACTCAGTCAAATGTTCATATGAAATGCCTCACCAGAATGAATTTACAAATTCCATAAGCTCAAAAGGAGTCTCATGTGTAAATCCGTAACTCAAATGTCTGACCCTCTCTATATCCACTTTCCTTCAAGAGTCCTGGTGAAGAGGTTATGCATCTTCAATGCATAGAGAGCAACTTGCCTGGATTGTTAATTTTCCTCTTAGTGAATTGCATAGGGAAAATCAGAATCTATCCGACTGAATGTGTATGTAAATATATGGGATGCCCACAAAATTTGAAGAGGAAGTCTTCAGTGATGACCAGTTTTTATTCTGAAAACAGAGAATGGGAACACTGAAAAAGTTGCCACTTTGGTTAAGATGATAAGTTTGGCTGCAGGAATATTGAATTTAAACTGCTAGGAAAAATAGAAAAGGAGACCTGGATTCCAAGAATAAGCTAAAGGTTAGAGGTTAAAAAAATAAGGGGCATGAGCTTTAAAAAGACCATTGAAATATGGTGATAAATTAAGTCAGTGTGAGAAAATACAAGGTGAGAAGCGGAGCTGAGATGCTCCCATGTCTGCAACCATCATGGATACTGAGAAGCCCACTGCCTATATGAGCTCATTTTCCCCATTCCTAATATGGGGCAACTTCCTCAGAGCATGAGGATTCACCAGTAGAAATCTTCTATAAAATGACTCCCTAACCTACTTGGTGTCTTTCCACCCATCACAGGCCAAAACATCTTCCCAGGCAATCAGAAGGTCTCACACAATAATGCAGGAGAAGACAAGCCAGTAAAGGGTGGTATTCTTGTTACTCTTCTCCCAGTCCTATTAAAGGCTTATTTATAATACACAAGATAGAGGAGCAGAGAGTCCTCCGTGCCACTCTGCCAAGGATCCAATTGGCCTATCTCAATACATTGAATGCCTTTACTTCAAAATTCCCTGGCAACCCTCTTTATACTACCCCAGTGAGCCTGCATCTGGTGGCAGAAATTGGAAGATAGGTTTCCAGGAAAACTTACCCTGGGGTCTCTCTCCAGCAGCTGCTTGTGGTGTAGGCTGCGTTTTCTCCTGGCCTTTGCAAGGCCATTGTGATAAAAGTGGTACAGGCCTTCAGTGAAAGGGAGCTGCGAAGAGTCAAACAGACACATGAAATGGTTAGCTTCCGAGGGTGGCCCCAGAACAGGGACATCAAAGCTGGAGCTGCATGTTGAGGCTCCATAGGATAGAAGTTTTTATGAGAAAACCACTGACAACCCTCAGAAATAGAGGACCATTCAGACTTGGTCCTCTATTTCCCTTTCACTGTACTCTTTCCCCCCTTTCTCTCTTTTCTTGCATAGTACCTATTACCTTTCCCCTCCACAAATACCTTCAATCTTTCCTCCATTTCTTTAGTTTCTACCCATCTTTCAATTTTCTATTGTCTTCCATGGAGCCTTGCCTTTATATTCATACCTACACCAACTTCTCCATTCTCCTCTTCATACTGGGTTGCTCCAGCATTGTGTTATGACATAGTTCTGTCTTCACAGCTAGATTATCTGTCTTATGTCTTTGACTTTCTCTGTGACCCCTTGATGCCTCCATCATGCTGGGCACAGTGTAACCATATAAATCTAGTTAGTACCTGCTGGATGACAGGCCAGGTTTCCCTCTATCTCCCTTTCCTAAAGATCCTTGGCATTAGATATGAGTGTCAGATCTAGTTAGAGAAACCACAATAGTAAGAGCTTATCTGGGACTCAGGGCCTATAAAAATCTAGGAGAACCTAAAGAGAACTGTCACTGGTTCTATTATTCAAGGAAATTTGGTGAGGGAAATCTTGACCTAGGAATTAGGAGACCTGGATATGGCTCATGTCTATTATCATCTAACATTAAGCAAGTCATTTCCCCTCTAGGGATATTTTTCTCTCCTCCTTTATGAAAATGGAGCCTCAAAATTCCCTGATCTCTCCCCTTTCTCCGTATATCTTCATATTTATAAAAATATGTTGTTTGTAGCTCTTAAATTGATTAAGAAATTTAATCAAACCCTCAAAAATTATAGCCCAAATCATGGACATATATGCATTTCTCTGGAGCTATGACACATGGTTTCATAAGATTCTCAAGGGGTTCTTGAACCAAAAGCATTTCACTACTCAAAGTGTTTGTTATTGAAACGTTTAAGTATGTACGTTGCCACCTATGATTTGGAAGAAAAGGGAAGGGGATGTGGATGCTTTGAACTAAGGTTTTACCAATGTAGGTGGAGCCAATTTGAGATCTTTAGATCAAGCGTATCCCAATATACACACAGAGACCCTTATCAAAGAGTAAATAAAATCTTATTGATTCAGTCTTTAAGGAAATCTCAGTTCAATAATTAGTTGACCACAAAGCTAATAAGCAGAGATTGAGTGGTACATTATAGGAAGTCACTAAAAAACAAAACAAAACAAAACCAAAATACAGCAATAGCCACAATAGCAAAAACAGTAAACCCAGAGAGTATACTCTCTCTCTCTCTTTCTCTCTCTCTCTCTCTCTCTCTCTCTCTCTCTCTCTCTCACACACACACACACACACACACACACACACACTTGGAGAACAGGTGATTCCAATGTCCAGGGTTGCCACATTGTATTACTTAAAATGTCCAGTTTTAAAAAAATTATGAGACACACACACACAAAATGAACATATGACCCATACATATGGAAAAAAGCAGTAAATAAAAACTTTCTGAGGAAGCTCAGATGTTAGACTTCCTAGACAAAGACTTTAAATCAGCTCTTATAAATATATTAAAAAAACACTAAAGAACCCATGTCTAAAGAGAAGGAAAATATTAGATGATATGTTAGCAAATAGAGATTGTTAATAAAGAGATAGATATTATTTAAAAAGAACAAAATAGAAATTTTAGGGCTAAAAGTATAATAATTGAAATAACTTTTTAAATGGAGGGTTTCAATAGCAGATTTAAGTTGGCAGAAGAATCAGCATACATAAAGATAAGTCAATTGGGATTATTCAGTATGAGAAATAGAAAAAGAGAATAAAGGAAAATGAATAGTCTTGTGAGACACTATCAAGCATACTGACATAAACATAATGGGAGTCTCAGAAGGATAAGAAAGAGAAAACAACGATACTTAGGTATGTTGTGCTATTCAGATGTTTATAATGATCTGGCCTTCTAGCAACTTCAGCGGGAAATTATAGCTAATTTGTCTACAAATGTCAGGTGGTCATAATATTCTGGCCACTCACTGTATATTTTAGATTCAAATATATAAATAAATTGGAAGTAGAAGGATGTATATACATATCCCTCTACTTATAAATAAACATAACCATAAGGAAGGAGGACCCACTACAAACATATTTGACAAAAATGATTTTAAGGAAAAAATTGTTACTATGTAGACAAGTAATGACTTTTTATGACAATGAAAGCATTAATCTGTAGTAAAGAGAAAGAAATGTAAGCATATATGCATCTTGTTACAAAGCCCCCAAATACATAAAACAAAATCTGACATAATTGAAGAGAAAAATATGACAATTCATCACTAATAGTTGGAGACGTAAGCTAATTTTCAACAATGTATGGAACAAACAGGCAGATCAAAAAGTAAGTTGGATACTTAAGTAAAACTATAAACCAATTAGACTTACAGATAGACCATTTTACCCCAAAACATCAGAATACATATACTTTTCAAGCACTTGTGAAACTTGTTTTTTTTTTTTAAGATGAATCATATTTTAGGCTATAAAACAAGTCTCAATAAATTAAAAGGAGTAAACTAACAAAGTATGCTATCTAATAATAATTTCTAATTACATTAAAAATTAATAGCAGATAAATTTGAAAATTCAGAAATAATGTAAAAATTAACATACTTCTAGATAATCAATGAGTCAAAGAAGAAATCACATTGAATATTAGAAAATACTTTGAGTTTAATGAACACAAAAACACAGAATCAAAACTTATAGAATGCTGTTAAAGTAATGCTTAGAGAGAAACTCATAGCTGTAAATGCCCATATAAGGAGAAAATCTCAAATCAATAACCTAACTTTGAGCCTTATGAAACTAGAAAAAGAAGAACAAACTAAATCCAAAGCAAACAGCAAGGAAATCAGAGAAACTGGAAGATTCAAGTTGTAATAAATGAAATAGAAAATAGAAAAATAATAGAGAAAATAAAAAACCAAAAGTTATTCTTTGAAAAGTTCAATAAAATTGATAAACATCTAGAAATACTGACCAAGAAGAAAGAAGACTCAAATGAGTAAACACAGTAATGAAAGAGGAGACATTACTAACCACCCACAGAAATACTTTAGGGAGTACCAAAAATAATTGTATGGCAACAAATTAGATAAAATTGGTGAAATAAATAAACTCTTAGAAAGACATAAATTTCCAAAATAGATTCAGAGGATAAAATATTTGAATAAGTAAAGAGATTGAATTGATAATTTAAATACTTTCTGCAAAATAAAACCCAAGGCCCAGATGACTTTACCAGTGAATTCTAACAAATGTTGACAGAATTTATACCAATTCCTCATAAAATCTTCCCCAAAATGGGAGATGATGGAATACATCCTTGCTCATTTACTGAGGCTAATATTACCCTGATACAAGAACCAGACAAAGATATCACACATAAAATGAGAAAATTACAAATATAGACCAAAAAATCTTCATCAAAATATGAGCAAACTGAATCCAGCAACATATAAAGAGGGTTATGCACCATGACCAAGTTAAATTTATCCCAGGAATGCAAAGTTGTTTTAATAGTTGAAGATCAATGAATCTAATAACCACATCAGTAGAATAAAGGACAAAACCACATGATTATTTCCATAAATGCAGAAAAAACATTTGACAAGATCTAACACTTTTATGATAAAAAATTCAAAAAACAGAACGAAAGGGAATATCTTCTATCCGATAAATGTGTCTAAAAATTCACAGCTAACCTATTTAATGGTGAAAGGCTGAATGCTTTCCCCTTAAGATCAGAACAAGACAAGGATGTCTGCTCTTGCCACTTCTATTCAACAGTGTACTGGAGGTTCTTGCCAGGACAGTTAGGAAAGAAAAAAGGAAATAAAGGCATCCACATTGAAAAGGGAGGAAACTTATCTCTATCTGCAGAAGACGTTATCTTGTTCATAGAAATTCCCGAGAAAAATGTTAGGGGCAGAAATAGAATAGTGGGGACTAGCTATAGTTATAAGAAATATTAATCATGCTCTGTGAAATATTAATTATACTGTAACTGTGACTGTTCTGATGAGAGACAGCACATTCTGACCTAGCTGAGAGTAGTACGCCCTGGGACATGGGAGTTAACCTGGGAATGCAGTCCATGCTCCTTTGCAGAGAACTGCCTATCATCATGGAAAGATTAGCAACCTTGTTACTAAAACAATCTGGTGTGGAGGCGCACTCCCTTTGTGACCCCCGAGCCTGCATTACCTGCAACCATTATCCCTTGCCTACTTCCCCTGCTTGTAATTCCTGCTTTCCCATGTAATCTTTGTCCTTCCACCCAATATAAGCAGCTGGCTTATGGGGAGGAAGTGGGTAGAGCAGATTTTCGTGGATGACCTGCTGCTCTCCTATACTGTTAGCATGATTGGCATAAACACTCATATATGATTCAACCTTGTCTCTGCTTAATTGGCTCAAGTAGTGACAGGCAGCCTGGACCCATTAGTTGTCTGGTTTAATGTCTTTTGTGCATTTTTCCATTCCTTGTCATAAGTCAGGCACCGTATTTGATGCTAGAGAGACAAACATAACTATGAAATGTTTCAGCTCATACTCCACTGGAGAAATCGGATTTGCACACCGCAGCAAATTAATGGTGCTCTGTGATACAGTGGTTTAAGGGCATGAGTTCTAAAATCAGACTGCCTGGTTCTAATTTCTGGCTCTCCCATTTAATAGCTGTGTGACCTTGGGCAAGTTATTGAACTCCTGTTTCTGGGCCTCAGTTTATTCACTTTATAAAGCCATTCCTTCTCATCATGACAATTAAGTGGGATAATGCTTAGAAAGAGTTTAAAATAATGCCTGGCACTTAGTGAGCACTCATGTTTATCATTAGAATAGTGAGCTATAACACACTTAGGGACAAGGGGTCATTGGGACACAACAAAGTATTATTTCAGTCAGAAGGACTATGTGGGGAAAGTTTCATGAAATTTCTGGAGAAAGGGAAAGGTATTCATACAAAAGGAATCTTTTATATCAAAGTATATATTTTCCTGATGTTTCAACTTTGTAGGGTATGGTTATTTAGAAAACATAGGCACACGTTTTCTGAGACTTTTTCCATCCATCAAGTGATGAGGTTCATGATCCCAACCCTTGAATCTGGGGAATGTGACGGCTTCAGTTAAAAGAGTGTGATGAAAGTGATGTCATTTGACTTCTAAGGCTAGATCATAAGATGTCACAAAAATTCTGCCTTGTTCGCCAGATACTTGCTCTTAAAGTTCTGACTTGCCATTTAAGAAGTTCAACTACTTAGGCTGCCATTGACACAGGAGTTTTTGGGGGTGAAAAAAAGACAGGTTTTAGGAAATTTTAGAAATTAACACTTGGATTGCGGGAAACAGTTAAGTCGGCTCGCGTGAATTGCGCGTACTCCGCGGGAGCCGTCTTAACTCGGTTCATATAGATTTGCGGTGGAGTGCGGGAAACGTGTAAACTCGGGCTGATTGTAACTGCGTATTACCAAATATTTGTTTGTAATCCACCCTTTTGGTGGGTGGAACAAAACCAAAAGACAGAGCCATCTTATATTTTGGCGGGAAATTCACCCGCACTCCAAGTGTTAAGGAGGCCATGGGGGAAGCACAGGGCTGCAGAGCAGCAGAAGGTATATTTCCATAGAATAGAGAAGCTGAAAAGCTGCAACAGGTACATTTCCATAGAATGAGGGAGCTGGGAACAGCAAAAGGTCTATATTTACAAAATAAAGAGAAGGAAGCCCTTCATCCAGAAGGAGAAGAAGAAAGCCCAAAGGGAATAGGGAAACAATAAGGAAGGGGTGGGGGGAGAACTTCACATGGCCCATGTCAGGTTTGACCTTTGAGCCTAGGAATTACTGTAGTAACCAGTCGGGAAATAGTGACAAATCAGAGGGGATATCAAGGCACCAGGATCTGCAGCCTTTATAAGCCAAAGGGAAAAAGAACTCAGTGGGACCCTTTCCCCCTCCCCACGTGGGAGTCCATTCTGTGGGACTCTTTCCCTCTCCCCACATGGGTGTCTGTACTTGTTCTTCAATAAATCTCTACCATTGCTATACTATCCTCTGTCCATGGATTCATTCTTCGACTCCAATGGACAAAGAATCAGGTTTCCAGTCCAAAAATTCCATTTCACCATGTTAGGAGAAAGCCCTAAGCAACATTGGAAACCATGTGTAGTACTTTGGTTGACAATGTTGGCTGGGCAAAGTCTTCCAGTCATCCCATTTCACATGCTAAATATATGAATGAAGACTTCTGTCATTCCAGTCATTCTTCAACTACTGTGTCTTCTTCAAAACCGAGTTCCCATGTTGACCACTTTGCCCTGTTTAAATTTATAATCCCAAACTCATGAGCATAATAAAATGGTTGGTTTATATTAAGATTTAGGTTGCTTTGTTACTCAGCAGTGCATAACAGGAACAAATAACTAACTGGAAAAATAAAAAGTTTTATTCCTTTAGCTTTCAGGGTTGTCCAAACTTGAAACTCTACAATAATTAAAAGGGCAGAGCAGGACTGACTCCTCCATCTTGTGTAGCTGTGTCCCTGACATGACCCCTCTTCCGAGCAAAACCACAGAATGTGTCAGTTGGCCAGCCCGCCCTTAAATCAGCCAATAGGAATGCAAGGGGAACTAACCTAAGGCCAAAAGTTTGCTGACCACCTCCTGCCTTTTGTGCTGTAAGTTCCTGCTGTAAGTCCCTGCTGTAAAACCCTGCTGTAAAACCCTGGAATAAAACCCTGGCCTGGAACTGACCAATCACTGTCACCCACCTCACCCACCTAAGCCCACCCAGATGATTAGCCCTATAAAACCTTTGTCCTTTTGAGAGTCGGGGCTCTTCGCATGCTGCCACTGCGTCGGTAGGGGCGGAGAGACCGGGCTCGAGCTTGAATAAAGGCTCTTTGCTTTTGCTTCGGACTCGGCTCCCTGGTGGTCTTTGGGGATCTTGAAATCTGGGCATAACATAATATTAGTTCTATCTGTCCAGCTTGGAGAAGCTCAGAGAGTGGCCCTTAAGGGACATTCCTGGCACAAGGGAAGAGGCCTGGGCCAGAGGAGTAGATACTGGATGAACTACAAGGGCACAGCAAGCTTGGTCGGGGGTCTGGTGTGTGAATACAGATTTTTGAGAACATTGCAGCTTTCGTGATTTAGTTTCTGTTCATTCAAAACCACATTCTCTAGGGCAAAGTAAACATAAATATTTCATGTATATTTCCCAAGGCAATGGATCTTCAGTGTTTTTTCTGTTTAATCCTGCTGATATACTCAGGGTAACGTTAAGATTTGATCAAAAAAAAAAAGAGGGAGGGAAGTAAGAACGGTGAAAAAACGAAAATGTAACTATGCTGACCTTTTGCTCTCTAAAGACTTGAGCCTCAGACCACTGTCAGGTGGGGTGAACTTGCAGTTTTCTTTCCTATTGTGGAGGGCAAGATAGATCTGGGAATTTTTAAAACTAGAAAGAAACTGTGAAGTTATCAAGCGCCAGTGAGCATTAGAGAAACATTATTCTGGTTTGTTTTACCGATTTTTTTCAAAATGAAATTTGAACAGAGGCAAAGGAAAACTCTTCCTTATGTTATAGGATAATGAAAAGCCAGGAACATTCCAGGACAAGTGGAATAGGGAAACTGAGGCAGGAAAATTAAACAAAGCCAAAAAGTTTCACAGGCCGCTTACAGCAGAACCTTATCTTGAGAACAAAGAGTTAAAACCTCTCCTTCTCACAAAATAATTCAGGAGGAGAGGGGGAAAGGGAGAGGGAGTAAAAGAGGAGGTATCTGAATTCAAATAATATAGACTACTTAGGGCAAATCATCCTGAAGCTGTTGAAACAGCAGGAAGGAGGGGGAAGAAGAGGGCCGTCTATCTCATCCCTTTGTTAAACAGTGAAGCCAGCAGTCAGGTTTGTCAAGATAAAGTTTCCAGGTGCTTCTCATAAATTGTGGAAAAACCATAATAAAGAAAAGGGGGACCTTCAGAGTTAATCTGTACCAGGATATCTAGCAAGGAATTTTTTTTTTTAAAAAAACACCTTATAGACAGGAGGGTATATAAAGCAGAAACCCTCCACCCCACTTGTTCTTCAGATTAGCTGAGAGCCTGTCTGTGCTTCATAAGCCAGACGTATAGATTTACTTGTCTTGCTTCTTGAAGAAATGTGCCTGCTTTAATTTTTAAATAACTTCATTTTAATTTTTAAAATAAATTCACTTTAAATAAATTCATAACACAAATATTATCTGAAGTCTCTCATTTAAATTCACTTAAATAAGAAGACAGGAATCGAGGTTGGGGACAGCCCTCTCCTACTGACTCTCTGATAGCCCCTCTCTGGTGTCTGCGAGCGGTGCCTGTCACAGCTCTGTTTTCTGTCTCTATGAATCTGGGAATCCTAGGTACCTCTTATAAGTGGAATCATACAATGTTCTTTTTGTGACTGGCTTATTTCACTCAGCCATATATCTTCAAGGTTCATCCATATGTAGTATTGTTAGAATTCCCTTCCCTTTTAATACTGGATAATATTCTACTGTATGTATATATCACATTTGTTTATCCATTCAACTATTGATGGGCACTTGGGTTTCCTCTACCTTTTGGCTATTATGAACAATGCTGCTGTGAACATGGGTGTACTTTATGCTATTTTTGCAGCATATTTGTAAGTCTAATATTGTTTCCAAATTGAAAGTTTAAAAATGTAAAAATATTTTAAAAATTAAAATGGAATGTCCTTAAGAGGTCATCCCCTATTTGTAAAACTACTGTTTGAAATTCTCTGCTATTTAGATAGTCCCTTATTCTGTAAAGTCAACTCTGCTATTTTTAAACAGTCCCTTATTCTGAAAAACTAACTTTGCTTTCTAGCCTGCTTGTATAATAAGGAAGATAAACTTAGCTGTCTGACCTTGTAGGCCAGAGACTAGATACGCCCATACTCTCATGCCATGCCAGATGCATGTTTTAATTGGACAGAGCTGTGTTGTTTTCAAGACCACAAGCTTCCAGTGAGATAACTACTAAGCACACATAGGGCTGGCTCTTTAATAAAAAGAAAATTTCTGCTTGTTGCGAGGCTCAGAATTTGAAAGACATTCAGTGGACCTCCACCTCTCTAAAGCGTTGTTTGGTTCTTCTCCGTTCTTCTGCAACAAACTGACTGATCACAGATTTAGAAGATTAACCTGTAGGTACTGGTTATTTTTCTGAGTCCTCTTTGCCTCTTGTCTTTGGAGTGTAGATCCCAAATCTGCTGCTCTCTGAGGACCTGAGAAGCTACTGCCTGAGAAGATCATTGTCCAAGCATGAGACCCACCACAGGCAGGGAAAGAAAGATGCTGGATGACTTACAGTGGTGTAGGGTACTTCCTGCCAACACTGACCTCAGTGATCTAAAGCTCAGCAAGTTTCTTAAGGGTAATGCTAATCTCACAAATAGAAAAGACATTAAAAATAGTCTTAAGACCCCAAACACTCATCTGTCTATTCCAGTTAGAAACAAAGCTCTCAGATATGTCAACATTTTATCTAGTTTCAAATGTTTTCCTCATTTAAACACACACACCTTTTCTTCTTTTATCCCATCACCTTTTTCTCTTAAGGCAAACTATGCATGGTTCTAGAATGAAGGAGATAAAAGGAAGTGAAAAGAAGAATTTACAGCAAAAGGTTCAGGCTGAGTGACAGTATAATAATGTTGCTAAATCAGACTTGCAGAGTTTTTAGAAATTCTCATTATGCCATAAAATTTTATGGATCCCAGCAGCACTCCTCATTGCCTCTCTTCATTCCCTATTGCTTCCTTTTCCCACTGATAATCATAGCTCCAAGCTAAAGTTCCTTTCTGAACCCACAGGGTCCCTTTCCTCAACAGCAGGGAGCTCCAGGGAACTGGCAACCAACTGTAAACAGATAAGGTGCATCCTTGTGGAGCCCATTTCCTGCTTCCCTATAGATTAGAGTTTTTTTCCCTTAGGCAACCCCTGGATGCTCCAGAGATGTGTGATCATGGCCTCCACCCCAAAGTTTGTGCCTTTAAGCATTTACTTGTTTCAGGAGAACCCACTGCTGCTTACAGAGTCTCCAATGGATACAGCATCTCCAAATAGTTAAGACTCTCAAGTTCAGACCCATTGCTTTTCCTTTGGCAGCTTTCTTTGCATTTATTCATTGTGCTGGTTTTCAGGCCTAGTTGCAAGTTTAGTTTGATAGAACATTAGACATCATTCCATGTATAAAGATCTTTATAATTTTATTTTCAAGAGGAGATGCTATCACGGGTTTAAGGGATAAAAACTGGAAAACAAAACAATACATCAAGGATTAAAAATTGGCTCAGCTGATAATTGCTTGTCAATTTCATTTTGGGTTCTGCATTTTACAGATGGGATAGGTTTTGCATTTCACTGACATTTCTCAAGACCATTCTTGATTTCCCTGAATTACTCGAACTCATTTTTGAATGAGGAACTGCGCTCTGCACTAAGAATGGGAGGAAAGGGAACCTGGGGGGCCTCAAGCTCTGCTCACCGGTATTTACAAGCCTATGAGGAAACACACTAACAAAAAAACTATATTGTGCAATTGACAGAAACATATAACATTACAGAAACAAAGAAGGATAGAAGAGATCATGGCTGTGAATTAGTCAGAGGGAAGTATGGAAAGGAGAGTAGGAGAGAGGGATAGGCTGAGAACTTCTATGGGGAGAGGCACAATCATTCAGTGTGATTTAGATAGTATTATGTGGATGAAAAGGGGCCACATGCTAACCTGACTAACTCAGGGAAGGCCTGTGTGGCAGCCTTGCAAACTCAGAGACCTAACAGTAACCACAAATGATGATCTGAAATTAAAACTTCTGAAATTAAAACTTTTTACAGTAGGTAGTCATGTCCTAGGCTGGTATCTTCCCTGACAAGTATCAATTTTGATCTTCACTGAGCCTATTGTCTTTTTGCATCTAGATAACACACCTTTGGAATGTATGGGTAATTTGTAACTTCCCTTTTTTCCAGACCCCTCAGGACACAACCAATGCTCAGGAGGCCAGGGCAGAGACCACAAATTCCCTCATTGTTATTGTTATTGTGTTAATTGTTGACTGCTAACTATCCTGTATCCACCTATGTAAAAGAAGCACTTGTCTACCATTTTACTTTTTATCCAACCGTAGAGGTTTCCCCACTTTGCTTTCTCCCACCTCCCTAATCTATCACCAATGGATTTCATGTGAACCACTTTTGTCTCCTTTTTTGATGGTAATTTATAAAAATAGGTAAAAAACCACCATTATTTGCAGCATTATCTTAATTCATTGAGATTCTGCTTTCTGGCAATTGTCAACAGTTTGGTTTAAATAAATTCACAAAAATTCTTTATAGGTTTGAATGTTTCTTATGTTAACAATTGAAAGGCCTCTTCTTGCCTCAAAAGATTCTTGCTCAACCCTTTTCTAAATCTCGTGTGTGTGTGTGTGTGTGTGTGTGTGTGTGTGTGTGTGTGTTTGTGTGTGTGTATTGAATGCTTAGTCTCAGGAAAGTTAAATTTCTCAACAGATTTGCTGATCAGATGGAGATTTCTAGGGTCAGAAAGAAAGGGAGGAGAATTAAGAGAGTCAGGAAAGGTGGTACCAAAGGCATAGTCCTACCTGTATTACAACCATGTCTCATCCGGGACAATCTCTTGTTTATAGGTTCTAAATACTCAGGTGTACTGACTTGCATCTTTTCCCCAACAAAAGTTTCTCCTCCTTAAAGCCTGGAGCTAGGATCACACATTTCAGCTATTTGAATGCTCCCAGTTCTTCCTGTCTTGCTTTGGAAAGAAAAGGACACCATTGGGTCTGGAGAATAACAGGTAAAGACCACTTCCTCTCCTGCTCAAGACTTCATTTATCTTAAGCTTCTACAGGACCATATTAATTGCCTCTGCTGTCAGACTCTCAGGTGATTCACAAAAAAGCTTAGAAAATGTGACTGATGGCTGAACATAGGGGAGATAGGTAAATCCATGGAGATAGGTTGCCACTCTGATAGCTGAGGAGCCCCCGGGGTCCTCATTAAGGTTCTCTAGAATTGGAGAAAGTCTCTCAGTCACTTGAGTTTCAGTCATGTGTCACCATGATAACGTGTGTTACAAACCACCAAGTATCTTGGCAGCTTCAAACAGCAACCATTTATTTAACTCACATTTTGTGGGTCAGGCATTTAGGTTCCATGAAAGGCAGTTCAGGCCTTGACTGGACTCCCTGCATTTGTAGTTAGCTGTGGTTTGTCTAGTTGGCTCTGCTTCTGAGGATTGGTTGGATGTTGAGTAGGGCACCACAGTTCTCCTCCACATGGTCTCTCATTCTCTAGCTGACTCGCCCAGGCTTGTTCTCATGGATGAGGCAGGGTTCCAAAAGGAAACTCAATAGTACAAGAAACTAAATGGAAATGTGCAAGGCCTTTTGAGTCCCAGGCTTGAAAGTGGCATGCCAGCACTTCTGCCATATTCTTTTGGCAAAGCAAGTTGAGGCTAGCCCAGAGTCTTAGTAGGAGAACTGCAAGGTTTCAGGGCAATATAGGACGGTAATATAGGAAGGCCATCAATAAATCAATCTACCACACTCAGAGCATACCGGGAGGCCCACCCTGAAGATACATCGCAGACCAACCTCAAGCATATATAACATTGCTGGCTGATGTTTTGGAACTTTCTGATTGCCCTCTTACACAAGTATCTAGGAAATGAATGCCAACGTTTTCAGATCTGCTAGATGGAATAATTGACACCTGAGGAAAGCCACCCTTAGTGTGAGTCAAAAAACCAGGGTATTGCCAGTTCCCAGCAGAAGACAGCTCAAAGAAGGGATCCATTTATAAATCCACATCGCCACAATGTGCTAGGCTCTTAAAAAACTTTATTCCTTTCACTGATCATAGCAGTCCTGCAAGGTGGATGTTATCTACATTTTAAGTATGAGGAAACAGAGGCTCAGAGAAGTTTATTTGAACTCATATCCAGCTTTGAATCCCATGCTCTTTCTCCTTCCTTTTTGTGCTCTTCTGACATTTATTTCTTACATAGGACCTGTTTCCCTCCAGGTCAATTAGAGGATGAACCTGCACTTTACTGACATCTGTCCAGAGACTATTATTGGTTTCCCTGGATTGTGTGCAAGGCAAGCTGATCTAGCAACAATTCTGATGCTTACAGAACAGTATGAATGTCAGTTTTAGAACATAGGAAAGGAGAAGCGTATCTTTCAGCATGATTTTATTTCTTAATTAACAACCATAAAAGAGCAAATGGGCTTAATGTAATACTTGGATTAAATATCAATTCCCATCATGAAATAGAAAACGTTTTTTCTTTTCAGGCAGACCTCTGTATCCACTATGAAGCCACAGCTGCCATCCAGAGCAAAGATCGGATAGTTTGATTGACAGCCCAATCCAATGAGGCCACAGACCATACTCCTTAGATTCACTTTGGGCCACGCCCCCTTCATGGGATGGGCAGGAACCAACAAGATTCCTTAGTACAGAGAAGAGATGCCTTTCACTCAGGCATTTTCTGATGAACAACCTGAATTTACTAGCCCGCTCTTCAACCAGGAACCCTGTACCTCTGTTGGTCCATACTTTTCAGATTAAGCCATTACATTTTCATTTTTACACTTACGATTTACTACCAAAGGCTGATGGTAATTATTATAAGTGCTCTGATCATGTGTCTTTTCTTGTTCTCATTGTTATCCAACCAACTAAGTATCTCCAGTCAACACCAGCAGAGCCACTCTGACCCATAGGCAAGTGGACCATGCACTCTTTATAACAAGGAAATGCTTCTTCTGTAAAGAATGATCCATACATAAGGCTGGTTTTGTATGTAATATTAAGGATCAGAAGGATCTTAAAGCTTAAAGACAATAGGAAATTCGAATGGTTTGTGGTAAATTGGAGAGTACATGCCACTCCTCAAACAGATTGAAAGCACTGTGCTGGCCAAATAAAACCCAATTTGTGAGCCAATGAGTGATACGTATTGTAACTTGTAGCTCTGAACAGTCTAGGACTCTAATAAAGTGCTTGGCAAAAGGCACATCAGAAGAGGGTTTGAATTCATAGAAGCTCATGAGGTTCAATTTGGAATAGAAATCCAGGTATTCCAGGGGGGAAATCCAGTTGATTACAGATACGGCTGAGACAATCTGTTACTGTTGTCTGCAGTTGGGCCCACGCTCTCTGGAGCAACTGTGGAAGGCAGAGAGATTAATCACTGCCAAACATCAGCTCTGGGCTTGAGGTTCTTTCTAAATGACGAAGGAGAAAGAAGGGATGAAAAGTGAAGCCTAAGCTGTGAAATTACTTGCTGATTTCTTCATAAACAAGCTATTTATTCAAAACCTGGAATAACCCAGAAGAAGGCCGCACTCGGCCAAGTCAATATCAAATATAATTTATTAAGGGGGCTTCATTGGTACCATAATAAATTCTTCATAGATGATAAGGTTGGAGGAAAAGAGTTCATGTTTGATATCTATCTATCTATCTATCTATCTATCTATCTATCTAAATTCTATCTCTCTAACTTTGTATATCTGAAAGCAATGATAACAAAGATGAGTTAAATATTGGAATATCAGCCTCTGTTTCACTGGGACGAAGTTACAAAGAGCACAGAAAAGGTTGTGAAGAAAGGAAGGGGTTTCCAGGAAGAAAGCTCATTGCACTTTCAAAGAGTGAACGACTGTAGAGATGCTGCTGCATTTCTGTTTGTTGCCACATGATGACCTTTACAATATATTGTTTTTGAAAAAACAAAATAGCATGTGCAAGTAAAGGTCCCACATGGGAGGATGTTCGGTTAATGTTCACCTAAATGTTAATAACAGGTGGTGTAATTTAGGAGAGTTTGTCATCTGTTCACCTCTCTGTAGTATTTTCTATAATGAGCTTTGTGTACTCTTAAAAAGTGACATGTACAATAAAGGTGATTTCATTTTAGAAAATACAAGCAAGTGTACTTCATAGCATCTCAGCATTTTCACACTGGAAATGCCCTACAAGAGTATCTAGCAATATATCTCACTTTACAGAGATTGTGACATCTTAACTGGCACCCTCTCGGGGAGGGAATTGTTTTCATCCTAGGATGGTTGGTAGAGCCCTCAGGCTAAGGGTGCCTCCAATATGAAAAGATATGCTCTGCCTGGGAAAAATTTCTTCACCCATGAGAAAAGGGGTTGCCAAGGAAACCGGAGGTATGAAAAAGAAAGGGAGAGAAGAAGGTGAGAGGTACGAGGTACGGCATGACATGGAGCTAAAGGGCCACTGCTCATGCCCGAGCGGTAAGGTGACCAAAGAATTTCTCAAAGCATGTTTCATGTCTGCTTTAAAGTTGTTTGTATTTTGCAATATAAATTCCTTCTCTGTACCCCTGACACCTTCAGGAAGATACATTACACTTGCGAATGACTTGAGTGATTAGGGGTTGGTTAGTGAGGGGAAATCAGGGGAGAGAGGCCAAATTTCACACCTGAGTTACAACAGTGAAGAATAGAGATCATATATGTGGGATGAAGACATACTTTGTTAACTGGGAAGTTTTACTGGAAGCAGAAACTGGATCCAGAAGTGAAATAGGGATCCAGCTCTGGCCCTCAGAATTTATGAGAATGTTGGGTAGGGCTTGGGATTTCTCCAGGGCCCATGATGAGGGGAGGTTTGTATGGATCTTATCTAGGTCCCAAGGGCCCATACATTCCTAAATGACATCTGGATTATGTGGATAAAAACAGCAAGGTTCAGAAAGTTAAATAATTTGGTCAAGGTTACAGTGCTCTATAGAGGCCGGGGTGAAACAAAACCTCATGGCTGTTGAGGAAGTTTAACTTCTCTCAGTTTCATAGAGGGAGAGACTCAACTATTAGTTTTGAGTCAAAGTACCCTTGTTTTGTGGTAATTTTGTATTTTTGAAATAATTTCAGACTTTTGAAATAATTTCAGAGAAGTTTAAAGCATAAGGTCTCATAGGACCTGAACCCAGACTTCCCAATCGTTAACATTTTACTGCAATTTTCTTTTACTTTTTAAATAGATATATTAATTTTGCTGAATTAATTTTGCTGAATTAGTATAACTTGTAAACAGTGTTTGTGTTTCCTAAGAACAAGAGAGTACAAGTATCACAATCAAAAGACTAATATAATACTATTTTGTAACTACCGACATCATTTTGCCAATTCTCTTAATAATAGTCCTTATAGTAAAAAAAAAAAAAAAAAAAGTGGCCCAAAGTTCAGTGCAGGACTACATGTTGCATGTAATTGTTATCTCCATTTTAATCAGTAAGGATTTCAAAGTTTGTTTGTCTTTGTCTTTCAAAACCTTAAGACTTTTGAAGATACAGGACACTTATTTTGTAGAATGCTTTTCCGTTGAGAATGTTTTTCAAGAACAATATATTGTAAAGGTCGTCATGTTCAATATTTTCTCATTAAATGGAAGGTGTGCATTTTGAAAGAAATATCACAAATATCATGGTATATGTCTTGATGCAACATGCAGCTTTTAATTGCAACTACCATAAGTTCAGACTAACGATTCTGATTTCACTCACCTAATGGTGCACTTACAACTGGGCACACGACACAGTTGCAGGCATATTCAGTGCTGCTTGCTCACATATTTCTGAGCATCCAAGTATGAGGATACTGAATAACAAAAATATAACCTGTACCAACAATGAACAAGTGAAATTTGAAATTAAAAATAAAATACTATTTACATTAGCACCATCTAGAAATAAAATACTTAGGTAGGTATAAATCCAATACAATATATATGAGATCTATATGAGGAACACTACAAAATTCAGATGAATGAGATTAAAGATATAAACGGGGAAATATTCAGTGTTCATGAACAGGAAGACTCGATATTGTCAAGATGTCAGTTCGTCTCAAATGGATTTATAGATTCAATGCAATCCCAACTTTAAGACATATTAAAAAGCTACAGTGATCAAGGCAATGCGGTGCTGGTGAAAAAAAAAGAACAGAAAACCCAGAAATAGATCCATATAAATACAGTGAACTGATCTTTGACAGAAGAGCAGAGGTAAAACAATGGATAAAACAATGGAGCAAAGATAGTTTCTTTACAACAAGTGGGCATTCACACACACACACACACACACACACACACACACACAAGAATCTAGACACAGACCTTACACTCTTCACAAAAATAAACTCAAAATGAACCATAGGCCTAAATATAAAGTGCAAAATGATAAAAATTTTACAAGGTAACAGGAGAAAACCTTGGGTACGGTGATCCCTTTTAAATACCACACCAAAGACACAATCCATGAAAGAAATCATTGATAAGCTGGACTTCATTACAATGTAAAACCTCTGCTCTATAAAAGACAATAGCAAGAGGATTACTTAAATGACAAGCCACAGACTGGGAGAAAATATGTGCAAAAGATGCATAAATGACTGTTATCTAAAATGTACAAAGAACTCTTAAATCTCATTGGGAAACAGAAAACCCAATTTTAAAATGGGCCAAAGACCTTAACAGATATCTTACAAATGAAGTGGCAAATAAGCATATGAAGAGATAGTCCACATCATATATCATCAGGAACAGGAAATTAAAGCAACAATGAGATATGTCATAATGGCCAAAACCTGGAACACTGCCAACACCAAATGCTGGTGAGAAGATAGAGAAACAGGAACTGTGTCATTGCTGGTGGGAATGTAAACTAGTTAAACCACTTTGAAGATAGGGTGGCAGTTTCTTACAAAACTGAACATACTATTTCCATACAATCTAGCAATTGAACTCCTTGGTATTTAGTCACAGGAGTTGAAAACTCATGTCCACAAAAAAAGCTGCACAGGTATGTTTATAGAAGCTTTATTCATAATGTCCCATACTTGAAAGCAACCAAGATGTACTTTAGCAGAGGAATGAATAAATCAGCTGTGGTACACTCAGATAATGGAATATTATTTAGTGCTAAAAAGAAATGAGCTATCAAGCCATATAAAGACATGGATGAAACTTAAATGCATATACTAAGCAAAAGAAACCAATCTGAAAAAGCTGCATGCTATATGATTCCAACTACCTGGCATTCTTGAAAAGGCAAAACTATATAGATCATTGTTTGCTGAGGGTGGAGGGAGGGAAGAATGAACAAGCAGAGCACAGATCTGAGGAGCAGTAAAAATACTTTGCATGACATTATATGGGTATATCTCATATTTTTGTCCACACCCATTAGAATTTACAACACAAAGAGTGAATCCTAAGGTAAACTATACATTTTGTGGGGTTATGATGTGTAAAAAATGTGCCATTCTAGTGAATGACGTTGATAATGGGGGAGGATACCCAGGAATGGAGGCAGGAGTATGTGAGAAATCTCTACCTTCTTCTCAAGTTTGTAGTAAACTTAAAACTGCTTCAAGAAATAGTCTCTCTCTCTCTCTCTCTCTCTCTCTCTCTCTATATATATATATATATATATATATATGCTATTTCAGTAGATTCAAACAGGGAACACCATGTTGGGAATGGAATATAGATGATGTGTTTTTGAAAAATTAATTTTAATGATTACTTCTACTTATTTTCATCATTCTTTTCCTTTTAATGTTTTTCGGGTGCATGGTTTGGCAGTGAAGAAAATCGGGGTAAAGAGCTGGACATTTTTTAAAAACCCAGTAATTCCCAAACGATACAAGGATGTAATAATTGATACTACTCAATAAGAAGCCATTCTATTCATAGCAGAGTGCCATATGGATGCACATGGAAAAATGATACCCTATCTCATAAAAATCAATCAGCGGAAAACAGCACCAAGACAATTCCATACAGAAGGCAAACAAGCCACATTATTTAGATTAAGAAAGTAAATATGATTTCACCAGAGGAGTGGAAGGCTTGACAGCTCCGCTGAACAGATGCCGCTCACGCAGCAGAGGAGCCTAATTGTTTGTATGTTCCTTCAGTGCCTCAGTCAGCAGGAGGCTTCTGGAATGAGGATGCTGTTTCTTGGAGGAACCAGATGTGACAGAGGATATTACCTAGCCTCGAGTTATCAGGGCATGTTATAAAGTGAGCCTTGTCGGATAGGTCCTTTGTGCATAGAAGCAGAGACTAATTTTAAGAGGTTTTCACACCCCAACTCATAAAATAGGTATTTGTAAAAGCGGGATGGCGACATCAGATCAGGCGAAGTCTTATAAACTGGCACAGAGAACTTATCATGTGCTTTTCTTTGCACTTACACCTAGGAATGTCATTTTTCCATTTGCAGAACCCATCATTTTTATTGTGCTTCATCTCTATGGGGCTCAATAAAACTTTGTTAATAAAATGTGAATGCATGAATGGTTGTTCCTCTGGGATTAGCTATTTGATAGGGGTGTGGTTTATTAGCTATTTGAAGGGAGGCGAGAGGAGAGAATAGAATTTATTAACCTAGCAATCAGGACCCCTGGCTCTAAGCCTACCTTCTCCATGCCTAAGCCATTCCTAGGCATTTGTTCTCCATGAATACACTCATCTCTCTTCTGTGATTCTAAGCAGTGCTTTTCCCTATGACCAAGAGCACAACAATGTGGAACAGCTTGGGCTGTCCATGATTTTTTTTTCTGTTGTAGCAGTAAACACAGTGGGATTCACACTATTGTTTACTCCCAAGAACTAAATAACTGGTTTATATCATGTCTCAAATAATAAGCAGGTAATGAGACAAGTAGAGGGTACCTGACTCAGGCTTACTCACTAACAGTTCCTTTCTAGCCTCAGATAAAATTTCCACATATTATCTCAGAAATGAAGATGTAAGAATACCCATTATTCCTTGGGAGGATCAGGGAATAATCTACCAGTCATAGGTGCTGAGATGACAGTGATACACTACTGTCTTGGCTTTTCTTTCTGTCTTCTAAATCTGTTTTAGATTTGTGTGTTTGTATGTTGGGGGCGGGGGTAAGTAGGATGCGTTTAATTATTTTGTTTCTAGCTGGAATAAATGTCCTAGGTAGAACTGGCTGCCTCTACCAGGCATTCATTGTGGCTTCAAAGATAATAATTAAACCATTAGTTCCCCCAAAGTTATCAGCCATTGGCAATGAGATCAAAGGCACACAAACTGACTCCCTATTAGCGTCATCTGTTAAAAGAGATTGTGCTACTTACTTCCAGGACATGAACGAGTCTGTAGGACAAAGAAGCCAAGTTGGGAGACCTAAGCACCTCCAATTCACTATTAGCTCAACTTGTTATCCTAGGGTTTCCTGTGTATGGATGCTCTGTTATATTTTCCAAGTACCCTTCCATGCTCCTTCCACCTACCACAAAATCCAATTTTTTTATATGGTGTGGGTAACCCCACCTGAACTGACCCGGTCCATTCTTTGGTTTCATCTCTCAATTACTTTCAGAATCTAGCCTGACAAAACTACTTGCAACCCTAAAATCCCAGTGTACTTTGTTGCATGTGCTGTGCAGTCCTCTATAAACTCACTTTTCCTTTTAACCTATTGAAACTGTGAGCTTCAATGTAATTCACCTCAACTTGACATTGCCTGCCATATGAAGACTTTCCTTCTGCTGACAGTCATTGCCTCGTTCATACTATGTCATAAATCTATCACAAAACTTATTGCCAGTACTCTAGTTGTTCACAAAGAACACTCCTATTTCTCTGTGATTTATATATTTTATCTAACTTATGTCCTCTGTGTAGCAGATGATGTCTTGATGCTTGGCCTTCCCTGGAGGTCACCTGTAGATAGTTCCTATATATGCCAAAATCTTCATGCATCCCTCTGCCTGAGGGTTCTCTCTGACTGTGGAAGTATGAATGATCTGCTTGGGGCAGGCAGAAATGCAAGGGATTTAATGCCCTTCAGGTGTGACCCTCCACTAAGGAAGAATGAGAGTTGGTGGTTAAATGTTCCAGCTTCCCCACCATTTGATGAGACAGCTCAGAGATGCTGTAACTCTCAGAGGGTCTCAATAATGCAATGTTGCAGTAATGGTCTGCATTTTGTTCTTGTATCTCTGTACTCATTCCCTTGGTTATTTCCCTCCCACACTGAGATTAGCTGCATGGCTTGCTTTGGTCAATGGGACTTTGTAAATGTGATACAAGAAAAGATTTTAAAAGTGTTTGCAGATGGGGCTCGATCTCTCCTCAATATTTTGAAACCTTTCTTAGATTAGTGGGATTGAATCCCAGTTGCCTACCTATTCCCAAATTCATGTCTTAGTGTCTAACATCATACTTGCTTATTGAATGTACTGAGCACATGTTTGTTGAATGAACTGAATATTCTTCTGCCTCTGTACTTTCCCCTGGTATGACTGTGACCTCTGTTTCTTTCTTTGTCCATTGTTTCTGAACTCCCATGTCTTCTCTTTTGTCCCTACCTCTTTTCCAGTTAATGGCCAGGATGGTTTGTTTCTGACTTTAGTTGCTCGGTTCAAGTTTGGGTTCATGCCAAGTCTCACCGAAGACACAATTCTCCAAGGTTCCCTTCAGCATGATTCTGCCCCTACCCCCAAACATGGTGCTGCTCTTAGACTTCAGGAGATCACC
>NW_005871090.1:7088494-7134433 GCF_000147115.1 Myotis lucifugus | reverse complement strand
AGCCCTCTCCCCACAGGTACACAACCCAGTCTCTCCCTGTATGACTTCAGGCCACTCTGAGCCCCCATCCCTCCACCAGAGCCCAGGGTGAGTGGCCATTAATGAGATTTTGTGCTTTGGACCTTTGAGAAGGTGCCCATATTTCTAGCAGACTCCCATCTCCCCTGGCAGATGGAATCTCTGCTGATTTGCACAGCCAGATGTTTTGAGGGCCCCTCTTCCAGCTCTGGTGCTCCAGGCTGGAGAGCCTGAAGTGAGGCTGAAACCCCCTTGCTTCTCAAGGGAAACCTTGAGCTGAGCTAACCCTCCAGATTTTCAACTGCATGTGGGAGTGGAGCCAGCCCTTTTCACATCTTCACCCTTCTTACCAGTCTTGATGTGACTTCTATAAATTCTTGTTTATAAGACTCCTGTTTAGATAGTCTTCAGTTGGTTATTCAGGTTGATTGTTCTGTAATTTAGTCGTAATTCTGATTTGATCATGGGAGAAAGTGAATGTAACTTCCACCTATTCTGCTGCCATATTGAATCTTCAAGAAATATAAATTCCTATTCTATCACCAAGTATAAATCCAATAGGTTGTTATTGGTGTGGAACACCTAAACGTATGAGTAGTTGTGCTTGGAAAACTGGAATTAATACAAAATTTAAGAATAAAATGGTGAAAAGCAAACCACGATGTCCTGAAATGAACTGGTCTGGTTAGACCAAGTTGTTTTATGTGGCTAATCACTCAGGAATCTCACTCAAGTCCATCCAGAATGGAAGGCTGGTGCAGTGATGCCAGCAGTGCATTCTCCGAACCACAGCCAGTAAGCAACCAGGTCCAAATGCCCATTGCAAATAGTTAAAAATATAAACATCGTATTTGATTTCCTTTTCCTCATGTGTGAAATGAAGGGTTAAACTAATTTCATTCTCAAAACCCTCCCTCCTCTGACAAGCTGTTATTCCATAATTGCAGTTCCTATTTGTAAAAATGTGAATGATTATGGATAAGGCAATTAGAATAATTAGCCAAGTATGCTACAATATTGTGGCACAGTAGCAATCTCCCAGTGGTCTGACAAGTGGTTAGAAACCATTATTTATAAAAATCATTAAACCACAGAAATGTAAGCCACCATAATACTTTTTTTCCCTTGCCTTTCCTTTACCATTACACTTCTTGAAGGAAGTGTGTACACTTGATGCCTCTGCTTCATCACAGTTTGGCTTCCATCCTGTAGCAGACACGATCACTTTCCTGCTCAGATCCCTCTGGGCCTTCACATTTAGTGCCTGCCAGCCTCTGCATCTCTTTGTCTGAGAGCTTACTCTGTTCAGTCAAATGCAGCTCGGCTTAAGGATGTGCCAGGCCAAAATGCTGGCAAGTCAACATGACCTCAGAGTAACTATCAATCATGTCTGATTGAAATTGGCATATAAATATCCCAGTTCCCCTACTCCTCAGGCAAGATGACTCTGGGCCAAGAGTTCCACACTAGTGCTCAGAGTTTCCCAGAGATTGAACCCTAGTTACCTACAGTGACAACTTGCTCTATAAGGCACTCCTAATTCCTGCCTTTCCTCTCCTGTCTCAATTTCCCACTTCCAAACAGTTTTTTCTAGATTCACTCCTTAAACAACTTGCAATTAAATCCTTGTCCCGGGGACTACTCCTAGGAATCCAAACTAACCTAGGTGTTAAAGCAATGTCTTCAGTTTTAACAATGTCTTAATCTTTAAGACCAGTGGCCATGGCTGCCCCATTCTTGTCTAACCCTCTTCTCTCGCCCTGCACTCTCTTGATTCTCCTTCCATATATTTAACGGTCTAAGTTTTGTCTCCTCTCCTGGCTGCTCATTTTCCCTCCATGTCCAAAGTACTTCAAGATTTTGTCCTAGGATCTCTCCTCTCCTTTTTCTCTTACCACTCTTCCTTGGCAATGCTATCTACTGCCATTCCATGATTAAGGTGCATGTGGATGGATATTTGTGCATTTGACTTTCAGTCCTTTGACCACCTTCACCTCTTTTTGACTTTGATAGCTCACTTCCATGGACTTTATCATTATCTGCAAGGGCTCAATTATTGGAGTCTTGAGCTTCAACAAGCCACTCACTAACCACAGCTTTCTCCTTTTCAGCTCTTTTACTATTAATTCCAATTTACCCTCTCTTCTATCTTATTGATATTCCAATTTTGGAAAATTTATTTTTTCTCTCTCTCCCCAGCTCACCACCCCTATTCGCATGCTGTTTAAAAAACTGACTCTGGTGGCGTTACTACAAATCTTGTCTCTCTCATTTGGTCACTCAGTACTGCCCATATGTCTCTTTTGGTATTTTGTCAACAACCCCTCCCACTCCCATTAAACAGTGTACAAAATTTTACCTCCCTTGAAGTGTTGATGCCATCACCTCTTTCCCCATTCAAAGTATTGACCTTGCCTCTTATACTTTTGAAATAACTGTGACTCTCCATATCCTCCCTCTGACCTACAAACTAAACTTCATCTCTCCATTCCGCTTTCTTTTATCTCAGAGAGGGAAGAGTTCCCTTTTCATGCTTAGGCTAATCTCTTCACTTTTCAATAAAACCCAGTGAATGAAGAGATGAATGGAAATGGAGAATTTGGGTTTGAAAAAGTTCTGGTGAAAGAACTTCTGATGAAATTAAAAGCAATTTTAATATAACTAATATAAACAAAATTATAAGTTATGGTTATAAGCAGAAGGTTAATATTTCTATGTACCATGATGCAAAAAAATATGATACACCTGACAATAATTGGAATGTGAAAATAGGGGAAGGGAGAGGAAGTGTTAAATGCTAATTGTTCCATTTTGCAAAGCACATAGTCTATAGTTCACTAAAGTTGAAATATATAACTTAGTAAACATGTAATAATATATATATTATCTTACCATTTATATATAAAAAGCATAAACTCCTAAATAGTGTGCACAATATATATATATTAATTTTAAGGAGATTTATTAGGAAATATATTTTATGTGACCAATTTATATAAAGTTTGACAATTTCTTCAGTTTTCTTTCCATTTCTTCTGTTAAGTTAAATAATTTAAAATCTAAAATAGTGTGTATAATATGACTTCAGTTCTGTAAAAATAATTTATGTAATGATTTTCTTCTCTCTGTATATATTCATACAGAAATATCTGCAATAAAGTTTACTTAATGCTGTTAATAGTTGTTTCTGAGTAATGAGGTTTGGGGTAATAAAAAATACTTTCTTCTTTTTGTGTTACTTAACTTTTCTTGTGTTACTTAACATTTACAAAAATAATGATAATATGCAATTTTGAAAAAAGTTAATGTTTTTCATGTGATTAAGGATTTTTAACTTATTTCAGGTTATTTTATTTTACTTGAGTATTTTCTCTTAATACATTGAGATGTTTTCCATACTCCCAAATTCATGTATTTTGTCTGCTTTTTATTTAAATCTCAAAAGGAAAGATGCTCAATTGTCTGATAAATCTGATATCAACATAAATTAGATAATTTATTCAACAGTATTTTTTGGAGGCTTAGTTTTGCCAGGCACTACGCTTACATAAAAAGCAAGACAATGTTATTTCCCTCAGCTTGTATTAAAACTTTGGAACAGTGAAACTCAGGTATTCCAGGTTGAAATTATTTCCTCTAATGACATTACAACACTTTGCAAATGTTTTAAAACTAAGTTATTGTTTTCATGCTCTTTATTTCCCCCAATAAATGGTTTTATACATCTCTCACCTTTCTTTAAACTCTCTACCTTGGTATTAGGTGAGCATTAAGTGAATCTATTTAGGAAAACCTGTGCTTCAAATGCTTTCTCTAGAAGCTGGTAGCCAAATCAACATCTTGTGATCCAAGTGTATGTATTAATCAAGAAGCAAACAGTGAGTACCTGTTTTGAGTAGGGCATATTGATTGCCAATGAGAGGGACAGAGTATTAAATGGATTTTATGTTCTTGCTAAAGAAGACAAATCACAAAGACATGAGATGTTGGTTGACATTGTGAGATAAAAATATACAAGCTCTCATAAGTATTTAAAAGATTATTGTTGTGAGTTGGCTTGATTGGGTTATGGGTTTTGAGAATCACTCCAGTCACTTAAGAAGAGGGATATTTATTGAAAGTATATTGGTTTGGGTGATGTTGGTTGTTCTAAAGATAAAGACCCAAATTTCAGGGCCTTAACAATATAGTGGTTCAAGTTCTTATTCATGTAAGTTCTTCTAAGTCAGCAATCAGGGAGCTGGGATTCTTTCATCTTACAACTCTGCCATGTTTGACATTTGGTTTCAAATTTACTGTTCTCAATCACATCAAACCTCAGAAGAGAAAGGTGTGGAGAATCAATCTATGGGCAGCTTTTATGTATCAAGCATTGAAGAAGTACAAATCACTTCTGCTCACTTTACATTGGCTAGAATTATCATATGGTCACATGTATCTGCAAGGCAGGTTGGAAATGTGGCATTAGAGCTTATAGTTCTAGAAAAACTGTTCGTTAAGGACTTCTTAGACAGGAATCCTTTTGTAAATACTTAGGATCAAATATATATTCTTCCTCCTACCCCTTACCCCTGTCTAAACCATGCTTCTCTTGATATGGAGAAGTATGGGACAGAGTATGGGGGATTACAGCTAGAGAAATCTTTTGACTAACAATGACTGAATAATTAAGTGAGATTAAAATTATATAATCTGTATTCAATATTGTTGGGACATTAGAATATCATTAAAAGGTGAGAATAGTTTGGAGGGGTCTAAGATGGTAGCAAAGGGAGACCTGAATTCACCTTCTCCCATAGGCATACCAAATAGCAATTCCTCCTGAGGAACTGAAAGCTGATTGAATAGTTTCTGCATAAGAAATGAGAGACAACACAGAGAAGGGGAGAAGACACTGTAACTGCCAGAACATACCTGATAGGGTGACTTGAAGTAATGAAGAATATCAATGAGGGGCTTATACACAGACTTGCCTGACCCATGGCACAGTGAAAAACAACTGTTTAAAGAGCACCTAGACTATACATGAAGAAAATCCATTTACTAACCCTAAAGCATTTGTCAAATGGATGGGGAATGAGAGGAATTTTCTGGGATTGGAGGCATCATGAATGCCATTGTTTATGTTTCTCCTCCACCCAGAAAACACAGGCTAGATCAAGTACTCTAGCCAGTCCAAGATTGTATGGGCAGAAGCACAGTCTAAGTACTCTAATTGCGGCCACCACAGTGTGCCCTGAGCTACCTCAGCTGGTGCACTCTCTCTAACTCCAACCAGATTGCCCACCAGGATGCCTCTGGTGCCATGAGCCTCAGGCTTCCTAAGCTCACTCCAGGACCTTCTGTAGCCAGCTTGCCCACCAGGGCACCTTTCATCCAGGCCCATCTCAGATCTAGCCAATTGGCCCAATAAGCTACCCCCAGTGCCAGGAAACCTCACCCAATACCCATAGCTCCAGTCAGTTGTCCTGCCATGCAACCCAGTGACATATGCACCTACTCCAGACCCAGCAGGCCTGCCAAAGCACCCAGAATGGGCAGCCTACACACAAGTTGCTCATACACAGGGCCATTCCTTCAAGAGTGGAAAAAGTAGCTCTTTCCATTTAACTCATAGAAATTAACACGGAAAGAAAAAAAAAGACAATGGAATATGCTCCAAATGAAAGAACAAGATAAAACCCTAGGAAAATCCTAATGAAATGGAGATGAGTAATTTGTGTGGTGTTCAAAGTAATGGTCATAAGGATGGTCATCTTGGGAGAAAAATAGAAGAACACAATGAAAACTTTAATAAAAGAAAATATAAAAAAGAACAAATTAGAAATAACTAATACAATAACTGAAATTAAGAATACACTAGAGGGAATCAATATCAAATTAGATGATACTTATAAATGGATCAGCAATCTGAGAAAAGTAATTTTAAAGAAACATGAATAGTTTTAGGGACCTGTGGGAAACATTGAAAGTAGTACGGTTTGCATAATAGGTGTGTGTGGGGGAAAAGGAACATAAAATTATTTAAAGGAATAATAGCTGAAAACTTTCATAACCAGAGGAAGGAAACAAACATCTGGGTCCAGGAAGCACAGTCCCAAATAAAATGAACCAAAATAGATAAACACCAATACATATTACAATTAAAAAGGCAAAATTTTAAGTTAAAGAGAGAATCTTGATAGCAGCAAGAGAAAAACAACTAGTCACATACAAGGGAACCCCAAAAATGCTATGAGTGATTTCTCAGCAGAAACTTTGCAGGCCAGAGAAGAGTGGCAGGATTTATTTAAAATGCTGAAAAGAATGAACCTACGACCTAGAATACTCTACTTGTCAAAGATTATCATTCAGAAACAAAGGAGAGAGAAAGTTTTCTAGACACACAAACACTAAAGGAGTTTCTCACCACTAAACTGGCTTTACAAAAAATGTTAAAGGGTCTTCTTTAAGATGAATAAAAAAGGCCATAACCAGAAACAAGAATATATATGAAAGAAAAAAATCTCACTGATAAGTGCAAATAAGTAGCAAAGACAGTGGATAAGCCAACTGAAAAGCTAGCATGAAAGCTAAAAGACCAAAATAGCAAAGTCAACTATAACTACAATTAGTAGTTATCGGGTATACAAAACAAAAAGATATTTAATATAACATCAATTTTTGGGAGGTAGAAGTAAAAATGAAGTATATTAGAATGCATTTGATTTTAATGCAAATAATCTTAAAATAGGCTGCTATACAGGTATATAGATACATGTAGATGCAGATATAGATACAGATATATAGATATAAAGATATCTATATATGTAGATATATAGATATATAAGTATATAGGTATATAGGTACAGGAGATCCTCGGGTTATGTCAGAGTTCTGTTCCTACGGTGTGACATAACGCGATTTTCACCATAAGTTGGAACCCACCTACATAAGCACCTACATCACACACATGGAGCACATACACAGCAGTAATGAAGTGAAACGGTAAAAAATATTTAAAAGAAAGATAACAATTCCTGACCTTTACTTGTGGTAAATAAATAATAAAAAACATAAAGCACATATGTACGTTGAAATGATGGAACTTTTTTTCATATAAATAAATGGGAGAAGGCAGAACATAACCATGAAACAATGTACGTTGAGTCTGACGTAACCCGAGAACAGCCTGTATATAGGTATATAGATATACTAGAGGCCTGGTGCATGACATTTGTACACTCCGGGGGGGGGGGGGTGTCTCTCAGCCCAGCCTGTGCCCTTTAGCAGTCCGGGAGCCCTCAGGGGATGTCTGACTGATGACTTAGGCCTGCTCCCCACTGGGAGCGAGCCTAAGCTGCAGTCAGACATCCTTAGCGCTGCCATGGAGGTGGGAGAGGCTTGCCAGCATTCAGCCCAGCTTGTGGCTGAGCAGCGTTCCCCCTGTGGAAGCACACTGACCACCAGGAGGCAGCTCCTGCATTAAGCATCTGCCCCCTGGTGGTTAGTGCACGTCATAGTGACTGATTGATCTGCCGTTCTGTCAATTTGCATATTTCCCTTTTATTATATAGGATATGAACCTCATGGTAACTATAAACCAAAAACCTACAAGAAATACATAAAAAATGAAGAGAAAGAGCCCAGACATAAAGATAAAAATCCCCAGCAAAACACAAAGTAAGAAACTAAAGGAAAAAGAGAGGAACAGAGAAGAGCTACAAAAATAACCCAAAAAATTTTGCTAAAATGACAATAAGTACATACCTATCAATATCTACTTTAAATGTAAGTGTACTAAATCATTCAATCAAAAATATAGGGTGTTGTTGATAATAGCAATTCTAACAGGTGTGAGGTGGTATCTTATTGTAGTTTGATTTGCATTTCCTTAATAACTAGTAAAGTTACGCATCTTTTCATATACCTATTGGCTATTTGTATGTCGTCTTGAGAGAAGTGTCTGTTCAGGTCCATTTTTTAATTGGATTGTTTGTTTGGTTTTGAGTTGTATGATTTCTGTACATATTTTGGATGTTAACCCCTTGTCAGAGCTGTTGTTTGCAAATATCATCTTCCATTCAGTTGGTAAACTTTTTGATTTGTTGGTGTTTTCTTGAGCTGTGCAGAAGTTTTTTAGTTTTATATAGTCCCATTCATTTATTTTTGACTTTACTTTTCTTGTCTTTGGGGTCAAATTCATAAAATCCTCTCTAAGACCAAGGTCCATAAGTTTAGTAGCTATGTTTTCTTCTATATAATTTATTGTTTCAAGCCTTATATTTAGGTCATTGATTTATTTCACAAGTGTTGGAGAGCTTGTGGAGAAACAGAAAGCCTCATTCACTGCTGGTGGGAATGTAAACTGGTAAAACCACTATGGAAAGCAGTATAGAGGCTTCTCAAAAAATTAAGAATAGAATTACCATATGACTCCCAGCAACCCTTCTTCTGGGGATCTACCTGAAAAAAATATTAAAAAAATATATGTATTTTTATTGATTTCAGAGAGAGGAAGGGAGAGGGAGAGAGAGATAGAAACATCAATGATGAGAGAGAATTATTGATTAGCTGCCTCCTGCACTCCCTCTATGGCAGTCAAGCCTGCAATCCAGGCATGTGCCCTGACTAGGAATGGAACCATGACCTCCCAGTTCATGGGTCAATGCTCAACCACTGAAAGTTTTAAAAACATTTATTTGCAATAATATATGCACCCCTATGTTCACTGCAGCGTTTTTCATGGTGGCCAAGATATGGAAACAACCAAAGTGTCCTTTGATAGATGATTGGATATAGAAGTCATATATAAGAAAAAATAAAATATTGCCATTTTCAACAATTTGGATGGATCTTGAAAATATCACACTAAGTGAAATAAGTCAGACAGAAAAAGTCAAGAAGCATATGATGTCATTCATATGGGGATATAAAATTGAAAGCAACAAATGTACAAACAAGAAAAACAGAGAAACCAAAACAGTATGGTGGTTTCCAGCGGGAAGGGGATTGGAGGTAGTTAAGGGTAAAGGGGGTCAAATAAATGGTGACAGAACTTTTGACTTTGGGAGGTGGGCATACAATGCAATATATAGATCATGTATCATAGAATTGTACACTGTAAACCTATATAACTTTATTAACCAATATCACCTGAATAAATTTAATTAAAGAACATACAGGGCCCTGGCTGCATAGTTCAATTGTTTAGAATGTCTTCCTGATATGCCAAGGTTGCGGGTTCAGTCCCCAGTCAGAGTACATACAAGAGTCAACCAAGGAATGTTCAGATAGGTGGAACAACAAATCTCTCTCTCTCTCTCTCTCTCTCTCTCTCTCTCTCTCTCTCTCTCTCGTCAATAAAAAATAGCGTGGCTTAATGGTTAAAAAAAAAAAAGGTCCACCTGTATATTGCCTACAAGAGACCCACACCACATTGAAAGACATGCACAAACTGACAGTGAAGGAATGGAAAAAGATATTTCATGCCAATAAAAATGAAAAGAAGTAGGGATGGCAATATTCAGGTCAGATGAAATAGATTTTAAAATAAAAGCTATAAAAAGAGACAAGGAAGAGCATTACATAATGATAAAGGGCCAACTCAAGAAGGATATAATATTCATGAATATTTATGCACCCAAGATAGGATCATCTAAATATATAAAGCAAATATTATTGGACATAAAAATAGAAATCATCAGTAATACAATAATAGTGGGGGACTTTGATACTCCAAATACATAAATGAATAGATCATTTAGCCATGAAATTAATAAGGAAGAATTGGTCTTAAATAAAACATTAGATCAATGGCCTTAATAAATATATATATGAAATCTTTCATCTGAAAACTGTAGCATGCATATTCTTTTCAAGTGCACATGGAACATTCTCTAGCATAGGCCACATATTAGGCCACAAAATAAGTCTTGATAAGTTTAAGAACTGTGAAGTCACATCAGTTTCTTTTCTGATTGCAAGAGTATGAAACTAGAAATCAACTATGAAAATAAAACTATAAAAACACAAACATATGGAAACTAAAGAACATACTACTAAACAACCAATGGGTCAACATAGAAATCAGAGAGAACAAATGAAAATGGAAGCGTAACTCTCCTAAACTTAAGGGATGCAACAAATGCAATTATAAGAGGAAAGTCTATAGCAATATAGGACCACCTCAAGAAACAAGAAAAATCCCAAATAAACAACCTGAAGGAACTAGGAAAAACAACAAAGGCCAAAGTTAGTAAAAAGAAGAAAATAATAAAGGTAATAGTAGAGATAAATGAAATACAGATGAAATACAGACCCACCAAAAAACACAAAATGAACAAAAACAAAAAACAAAACAAAACAAACAAAAAAAACAGGGAAGATCAATGAAACTAAAAGCTGATTCTTTGAAAAGATTAACAAAATTGACAAAACTTTAGCCATATTTATCAAGAATAAAAAGAGAGGGCTTAAATAAATAGAACAGAAATAAAAGAGGAGTTACAACCAACACCATAGAAATACAAAGGATCATAAGATAGAACATACAATTTTATGCCAAAAAATTTGACAAACAAAAAAAGTGGATACATTTCTAGAAACACACAATCTTCCAATACTGAACCAGGAAGAAACAGAAAATCTGAACAGACCAATTACTGGTAGCAAAATTAAAGCAGTAATAAAAAAATAAACACACCTCCCAACAACACCAAGTCCAGGCTTCACAGATGAATTTTTCCAAACATTTAAAAAAAATTAATATCTGTCCCTTTCAAACTACACCAAAAAATTGAAGAGGAAGAAATACTTCCAAAGGCATTCTATGAGGCCAGTATTGCTCTGATACCAAAACCAGACATTATCAAAATGATATTAAAAAAAATTACAGGACAATATTCCTGATGAATAAAGATGTAAATATTTTCAACAAAATAGAAACAAACCAAAATCAGTAATACATTAAAAGGCTCATATACCAAGGTCAAGTGGCATTAATCCCAAGGATGCAAAGATGGTTCAATGTCTGCAAATCAATCAACATCACATTAATTAAACAAAGAATAAAAATTGTAAGATCACCTTAGTAGATGTAGAAAAAATGATTTGGATAAAATTCATCATTTCTTTATGATAAAAACTCTCGACAAAGTGGGTATAGAGGGATGATACCTCATCATAACAAAGGCCATATATAACAAACACATAGCTAACATCATACTCAATGGTGAAAAGCTTTCAGCTTTTTTAAGATCAAGAACAAGACAAGGATGCTCAATTTCACCACTTTATTCAACCTAGTACTGAAAGCCTTAGCCACAGCAGACAGACAGAGAGAGGAAATAAAAAGCATCTAAAGAGGAAAAAAGAAGGCAAATTGTCACAGTTTGCTGATGACATGATACTATATATAGAAAACCCTAAAGACTACATAAAAAAACTATTAGAAGTAATAAATGAATTCAGCAAAGTTGCAGAATACAAATTTAATGTAAAGAAATTTGTTCCATTTCTGTACACCAGTAAATGTTGAAAAAAGAGTGCTTATGAAAACAATTCCATTTACAATTGCATCAAAAACAAAAAAAAAAAACCCACCTAGGAATAAATTTAACCAAAGAGGTGAAAAATCTGAAATCTATAATACACTGATGAAAGAAATTAAAGAAGTCTAAAATAAATGGAAGGATATATTTTGCTCATGGTTTTAAAGGATTAACATTGTTCAAATGACCATAATACCCAAAGAAATCTGCAGATTTAATGCAATCTCTATCAAAATTACAATGGCTTTTCACAGAACTAGAACAAATAATTTAAAAAATTATAATGAAAAGAGCCTGAATACTTAAAGTAATCTTGAGAAATAAGAACAAAGTTGGAGGTATCACACTTCCTGATTTTAAACTATACTACAAGGCTATAGTAATCAAAAAAGTATGGTATTGGCACAAAAATAGACACATAGATCAATGGGACAGAATAGAGAGCACAGAATTAAACGCATACTTATATGGTCAGTTAATCTATAGCAAAGGAGGCAAGAAAATACAACAGGGAAAAAGCAGTCTCTTCAATAAATGGTATTAGGTAAACTGGACAGATACACACAAAAAATAAAATGGAACAATTTTCTTAAACTATATTAAAACATAAATTTAAAATGGGTTAAAGTTCTAACATAAATGTAAAACCTGAAAACATAAAACTCCTAGAAGTAAACATAGGAAGCAAACTCTTTGACATTGGTCTTAATAATATATTTTTTTGGATATGTCTCCTTGAGCAAGGGCAACAAATGTAAAAATAAACAAATGGGGCTACATCAAACTAAAATGTCTTTGCATAGAAAAGGAAATCGTCAACTTACTGAATGGGAGAAAATATTTGTAAATATGTTCAATAAGGGGTTAATATACAAAATATATAAAGAACTCATGTAACTCAAAAGCCCCCAACCATCTGATTGAAAAATAGGCAGAGTGCCTGGCTAGTGTGGCTCAGTGGTTGAGTATAGACCTATGAACTAGGGGTCACGGTTGGATTCTCAGTTGGCACATGCCTGGGTTACAGGCTCGATTATTGGTGTGGAGTGTGCAGGAGGCAGCCGATCAATGACTGTCTCTCATCATTGATGTTCTCTCTCTCTCTCCCTCTCCCTTCCTCTTGGAAATCAATAAAAAATATATAATATATATAAAAAAAATAGACAGAGAACCTGAATGGGCTTCTCCAGGGGAGCCATACAGATAGCCAACAGACTCATGAAATTATGCTCAATATCACTATGAAAACCATACCAGAATGTCTATTATAAAAAAGTCAACAAAAAACAAGTGTTGGTGAGGATGTGGAGAGAAGGAAACCTCCATGCACTGTTAGTGGGATTGTAAACTAGTGCAGCCACTATAAAAATAAATATTTCTCTATATTTAAACATAGAACTACCATATGACCCAGAAATTCTACTTCTGGGTATTTATTGGAAGACAATAAAAACACTATTTTAAAAAGATATATACACACCTATGTTCATTGCAGCATTATTTAAAATAGCCAAGATATAGAAGCCACTCAGGTGTCTATCAATGGATGACTGAATAAAGAGGATGACACACACACACACACACACTGGAATATTAGCCATATAAAATAATGGAGTCTTGTCATTAGTGACAACACTGATGGACTTACAGGGTATAATGCTAAGTGAAATAAGCCAGACAGAGAAAGACAAATACCATATGATTTCATTTACATGTGGAATCTAAAGTAAAACAATGAACAAATAAAACAAAACAGCAACAGACCCCTAAAAACAGAGAACAGACTAATGGTTGCCAGAGGGGAGGGGTTAGGAGGAAGGGTGAAAAAGATGAAAAGGTTTAAGAGGTGCAACCTTCCATTTATAAATTAATGAGTCATGGAGATATAATATACATCCATAAAGAATTTAGCCAATAATCCTATCTAATAAAAGACAAAAAGGGTAATTGACTGTACCTTCGCTACACTTCCCATTGGCTAATCAGCGAGATATGCAAATTAACCGCCAACAAAGATGGTGGCCGGCAGCCACGCAGCTGAAGCGAGCAGGAGGTTTGCTTGCTCCAGTGATGGAGGAAGCCAAGGTTCCCTGCCTGCCGAGACCTGCTCTAAGCTCTGAAAGCAACAAAGTTTCAATTATAGAAGCTAAACAAACCCCAGATACCTGCTTTCAGCCGGCGGTTGCCACGGAGCCAGCTCTTAGCTCCAGTGAGGGCAACAAAGTTTCAATTATAGAAGGTAAATAAATCCCAGAAAGCAGGAGCCAGCTCTCAGGTCCAGTGACAGCAACAAAGTTTCAATTATAGAAGGTAACCCCTCACCCAGACTGGCCAGGAACCCTAGTGGGGACCCCCACCCTAAAGGGGGTGTGGCCAGCTGCAAACAGCCATCAGCCCCTCACCCAGGCTGGTCAGGCACTCAAGCGGGACCCCCACCCTGATCTGAGACACCCTTCAGGGCAAACCAGCTGGCCCCCACCCGTGCACCAGGCCTCTATCCTATATAATAAAAGGGTAATATGCAAACTGACCCTAACAGAAGAAAGACTGGGAATGACTGGTCACTATGACACACACTGACCACCAGGGGCCTGACGCTTAATGCAGGAGCTGCCCTCTGGTGGTCAGTGCGCTCCCACATGGGGGAGCTCTGCTCAGCCACAAGCCAGGCTGATGGCTGCCAGTACAGCGGTGGTGGTGGGAGCCTCTCCTGCCTCCTCAGCAGCGCTAAGGATGTCTGACTGCAGCTTAGGCCTACTCCCCGCTGGCAAGTGGACATCCCCTGAGGGTTGCCAGGCTGCCAGAGGGATGTCTGATTGCCAGCTTAGGTCCAATCCCCTGGGGAGCAGGCCTAAGCCAGCAGGTGGTCATCCCCCAAGGGGTCCCAGATTGCGAGAGGGCACAGGCCGGGCTGAGGGACACCCCCCGCCCCTGAGTGCACAAATTTTTGTGCACCGGGCCTCTAGTATTATAATAACTACCTATGGTGACAGGTGGGTTATTATACATAACATAGTGATAAGGTATGTAAATGTTAGATTATTATGTTGTATACCTGAAATTAATATAATATTGTATTTCAAGTCAACTTTAATTAATATTTAAAATACAGATATTTGACAACAGATTCCTATCCATAATAGGTAAAGAGTTCCTATAAACTAAAAATTAAGACAATACTTAGAAAGGCTTTTAAGGGCAAAAGACCTGAACAAATGCTGTGTAAAGAAGAATATCCAAATGACCAATAAGCATATGAAGAGACAATCCAGCTTCAGTTGATTATCAAGAAAGTGCAAGTTAAAATCACAATGAGACACCAGTACATACCCACCAAAATAACTAAAAGGAAAAAGGTATAAAATATCAAATGCTGGTAAGAATGTGGAGCAATCATAACCCTCACACACTGCTGGTGGAAATGGGAATTGACATAACTACTTTGCAAAACTGTTTGTCAGTGTGTCTATGATAGGCAGAACTCTTAGATGTTCCCAAGCCACGCCCTAGTGTACATGCCTTATACAATCCTCTCCCCTTGAGTGCAGACAGGACTGTGAGTATGTTGGCTTTTATTTCTGTGATTAGATTACATTATATGATAGAGATGAAGAGATTTATAAAATATAGTAAAGGTCCCAAATATGGTTTAGTTGAATTAGTAAAAAATTAAGAGAAATTATCTTGGGTGGGCCTGACCTAATTAGGTTAACCCTAAGCAGGGAATGGGTCCTTCCTGAAGAAAGGGAATAAAGGGTCAGACTGTGAGAAGGCCTATCACAGGGGTCATGTGGCAAAGTCATGATAGGAACCTCCAGGAACTGACAGTGGTCCTGGGCCAGTAGCCAGCAAGAACATGAAGACTCCAGGTTTCCAACTATAAGAGCTAAATTCTTCTAAAAACCTGAATATGCTTGGAAGTGGATTTTCCTTTAGTTGTGCCTCTAGATGAGGATGCAATGGTGAATATCTTAATTTCAGCCTCTGTGGTTTTATTTTATTTTTTAAAAATATATTTTATTGATTTTTTTACAGAGAGGAAGGGAGAGAGATAGAGAGTTAGAAACATCGATCAGCTGCCTCCTGCACACCTCCCACTGGGGATGTGCCGACAACCAAGGTACATGTCCTTGACTGGAGTCGAACCCGGGACCTTTCAGTCCGCAGGCTGATGCTCTATCCACTGAGCCAAACTGGTTAGGGCTCAGCCTCTGTGGTTTTAAACAGAGGACCCAACTAAAATGTGCCAGATTCCTTATCTATAAAAACTATGAAATAACATATTTGTGTGGTTTTAGGCCACTACATTTGTAGTCATTTATTACACAGCAATAGAAAACTGATACAGTCTCATAAAGTGGAATGTATGCATGCCCCTTGACTCAACATTTCTATTCTTAGAAATGTTCCCAACAGAAAGCCAAGCATGGTTTCACCAAAATACCTATACCACAATATCCACAGAGGAAATATTTATAATAGCCTAAAACTAAAAACTACCCAAGTGAGCAAGAGGGGCACTTATGGGATGCCTATAGCATTTAATTTCTTGATTTGGGTGCTGGTTACACATGAGCACCCAGTTGGTGAAAAGCTGTGGTCTTTCCTAAAATAGATTATACTTCAATAAAATTAAAATAACCAAAATTTTATTATTTCATTACCCAAGAACACAGGTATTATTAGATAGAAAATTTTTTAAACGTTCATACATATAAAAGTACTCACATGATTTTACTCATGTAATCATCCCAGCCTCAGTTCTACAAGCATAAAACACAAAACAGCCTGGCTAGTGTGGCTCAGTGGTTGAGCATCGACCTATGAATCAGGAGGTCATGGTTTGATTCCCAGTCAGGGCACATGCCTGGGTTGCAAGCTCGATTTCCAGTGTGGAGCGTGCAGGAGGCAGCCGATCAATGATTCTCTCTCATCATTGATGTTTCTCTCTCTCCCTTTCCCTTCCTCTCTGAAATCAATAAAAATATGTTTTAAAAACACAAAACATATCATAGCAAAGCAAAAATAGCTAATTGTAACTGTTTGGATTTTTATCCTAATTGTTACTTGATTTTTGGTGAACTTACAACATATTGCTTTAATAAATATTTTTCCCTAAGGGAATTAAATTTAATAGTGTAGTGAGAATTTTAAGACAATCTTTGGAATAACACCTTTGTTATTATTATAAATTCATTCACTCTAGACATATGCATCTTCTCTGATGAACATACATATTTGGGCGAGGCCACGATAAAATAAAAATCTTTAGTCCAATCAAACCTTTTAGAGGGTAAAGTTAAAGGCATTTTTATTTCATTTTAGAGAGGAAATATAATGCTTGCTCATGGTTTTGTAAGAGTCTTGCAAAATATTCAACAATATTCACTGAATACCTCGTATACAGGCCACTGTGCTAAATATAAAAATATAAAAAGACATTGTATATTGTTTCTCCTCTTGGAAGATGTATGATATACCTAAAGAAATACATACTCATTCACATTAGTTAATGACAAAGGTTTGTACAGGATGGGGCAAAAGTAGTTGTGAGTACACAAAACACATTACTTTATTATTTTCCATATGAATAGCTGTAAACCTAGTTTTGCCCCGCTCTGTATGTTAATGCTAAATATGTATTAGATAAATAAAGAAGTAAAGAGAAAAAAATAACAAAAATAACAGGACTCTAAAGGTAGTACCCCAAAGGCAGAGCCCTTGGCAGTCAGGAAAGGCTTCCTGAAGGCAGCATCATAGGAAAACAAAATTATTTTTGGTAGAGAAAACTTGGTTTTAAATCTGGCTTTTATTTTCTCACTTTTCAGATATGAGCAGTTATTTAACTTCCTGAAACTTGAAGTTTTTCATCTGAGAATTAGTGCTGATACCAATAATTTCTACTTCAGAGGTTTGTGAGGTTAAGTGATGTAAGTTAGTAAAATAGCTGGTTCCTCTAGTCTGCACAGCTGGCCTTTCTTTGGATGAAAAAATAATTACTGAGAATCTTTGCTGTCTGACCCTGAGTCTCCGAGAAGTTGGGGTAGTGGGAGTTGGGAAGTATACTAAGTGTTAGAGAGAGAAAAGAGAATGAGGTTTGGGGGTTTTTAAATAAAAAGCGAATAACAAATGACAAAAGTACAGTTCAGCAGGATGAAAACAAGACAGCACAGTGTTTAGGGAACCTAGAGTAATAAATACAACTAAGGAAGTTTCCGTACAGGCTGGCAAGCCCAATAATATACTGACAATGGCGACAAAACCAGAAATACAGAAGCTATCCCTGAATATTTACCTTTCAAGCAGAAAGGCAATACTTACAACCATTTTCACTCACACATGTGAAATGTCTAGAGGAGAAGTGATAGCTGTCTTAGCTTATGTCATAGAGGCTTTGCTTTTTGTCCCACAGGAATTTGGGGAAGGGAAAACTCAGTGTAATCCGTAGCATCAGGTCAGGGAAGGTCTGGAACTCAGTCTCAAAGGATGAGTGGGACATGGATCCAAGGGGGGGGGTGGTGAGGGGGGAAAAGAGTTTATTCTAGACAGGTGTAGCATCCTGCAAAGATTCATCAGACAGAAGTATCTTTTACTTAAATATGAATCAGAGCAAAAATAATTTGGATAAGCAATCCTACTTCTGAGCAGTTAGGAAGCGGTAAGGAAAGAAATGGCAAGGCAAAAGCCCATTTCTCCTAGATAGCAATTGCAGGTTTGAGGCTGTGCCGAAAAACCAGTGGGCTCCTCTCCAAGAAAGAATGGGGGAGAAAGAGACTTAGGTATCTGATTTCACCCAAAGAATGAGTTCCCTGAGATGTTAAGGTAAGTGTATTGACGTGATCCAGACTCATTTATGTTGCGATTGTCTCTACACCTTCTTGCTCAAATTCCATCATCAAAACTGTAATCCCTCATGAAGTTGTTTGCCTCTATACAGGAAAAGTAATCCTCTTGGACAATTAATAAGTTAACATTATTAATGTCAGCTGCACGTAGATTTGATTAAGTTTCTAAGATCAGATCCCAGGGGCATGTTTTCAAAAGAGGAGATAGCAATGCCCGCTTACTCTATGAAATGGTGCAGGGTGGGGGGAGAGAGCAAGGCTATTTCTGCATCAGCTGCAGTCCTTTACACTCAACAACTAAAGAGCCCCATGCCACAATCCTTTTCAGCGTACCCCGAAGCCCACATACCCGCAGAGCCCTGAGCTTGGTTTGGTATGAACTAGGTTTAAAGAGCACGAGTTCACCTCTGAAAGCTCTGGGTTTAAATCCATGGTTGTTTTTTTTTTTTATCTCGGGCCTTCTTTAGTCCATTTCCTTATCAGTACCATAGGCTCCATAATAATAGTAGTTTCCTAAGAGTGGTTGAGAATAGCAAATAAGGATGTAAAGACTCCGGCACATAAAGGTGCCCTATAACTGTCAGCTAATAATAATGACTGATGTATGTATGGCGCCTGGGTCCTGTATCTTGCCAAGTTTGGTCAGGAAGGTGGGAAGGAAGGAGAGGGTCTGCTTGCTTATTTTGCTGGCACCACTCTTGAAACTGCCCACAGGCCCTGGGCCAGAACCTCAGCGGGCGGACCGCTCGCTCCGCTGGGCTGTCTCGCCCCTGCTCCTCCCACGCTTCCCCGGAGCAACAAGTTCCCTCTGCAAGACCCGCCCACGCGCTGCTGGCGGACCAGGCGCCTCCGCCCAGACCTCTGGCAAACGCGCTGTCCTACCCACCTTGGGTCCCAATCGCGGCTGCCAACGCCCCAGGGAGGCGGGGGAGCCCGCAGCAAGTGCGGGAGCCCTCAGGAGGCTGGGAGGAAGGCGGGAGGCGTGGAAAGTCGGGGCTGAGGGACCGCCAGGAGTTCCAGTTCGCGCTGCCCTTGAGAGGCAAAGGCAGCGACGGAGAGCTTCCACCCTGCTCCTCTCAAGCCTCTTTCCTGGGATCAGGGGCAAGGAGATGGGGCCCTGACAGATTCCCACAGATTTCCACCAGGCTCTCTGGTTGCCAAATCGCATCCTACGTCCTCCACGTTTCCCCTCGCCCCGGTTTCTCCCGGCACGCTCACTTTACCCCACCTCGTGTCAGGTTCCTTAAGGACACGTGAGATCCCTGCCTGGACATTTCGCAGGAAGAGTGAGTAGGTCCCCACCTAGCGCTCTCCTCCCCCTCGCCCTCCCAGAATGGGAACCTCGGACTCTCCACAGGAGTCCCCAGGCATTCCAGACAGGAAGCCTCCTCCTGGTGCCCAAACGGTTGCACTCTGCCAACTTCTTGGAGTGGGGATCCCCGCGTCCTCCTGGGAAAGCCACGCTGGCCGCCCACACACCAGGAGAGCCACCTGCACTTCTCCGCGGAGCACTCCTCCTCAGAATCTATCTTTCTAGCTCCTGCAGCTCTGCCTCGTGAACTTGAGAGCTAACAAGGAGTCTGGGGTGGGCTGGGGCGAGCTCGAGAAGTTCCGCCCAAATTTTGGAAAGAAAAACCAGTTCAGGTTTCCAAGTCTCCTGGAGCCGGGGAGCTGCTTTCCCTGGGAAAGAGCAGGGGCCGAAGTCACCGGGAGGGAAGTCCTCCTGGCGCGGGGTCTGAAAAGCACGGAGAGAAATCGCAATGCCCAAGCTTCTAGCCCTGTCTGTCAGAAACTACTCTTTCTCTGGGGATGGGAGCGGGGAATAGATACGTCCCTAGCAAGGCAGCCAACGCCAAGCCCAGATGTTCAGCACCTCAGCCCTCCATCCCCAAGCAGCCTTGAGAACTTGGTACCTCGGACAGCAGCCCGGGCGCAGGGCATTGTTTGCAAGGTGTTCTCCTATTTTCGCCCAAAGAACAATACATTGTTTTTATGACCTTACTGGTACACTTGAAGGACGTTTTAATTACATAACATGGGATAGATCACTGGAGGCAATATCGTGTTAAAGAGCCGATGGCAGAATGTCTGCATCGCAGGAGAGAGAAAACTTGCGAATTCTGCAATGAGATTGCGCAGGACTGTGCCCCCGTTTTGAAACAACAAGCGAAATGCAAGGGAGATCTTACCTTTCGGACTCCAAAGCCGTGTTCTGCTGCAACTTGGCGAGCTTCTTCCTCTCCTCCTTTATGCAACTCCACAAGAAAATTATTCGTGAAGACCGGTCTCTTGGCCGACGCAAAAACCATGACACAGAAGAGAAGCCCGGCGGCCGCCTTCCACTGGGAGGCACAGCCACCTTTCATCTTTCTTTGGGAGTGAAAAGTGGTGCTAGGAGGCGCGCAGGCTGGCGGAGCAGGGGACCCAGAAGAAAGGTGCAAATAAGAAATATATATAGATGTAGTTTGTTTGTTTGTTTGTTTTTTAAAGGAATCTTTGTGTAGAAAAAGAGACTGATTAGGGGCTTGGAAAGCCGCAAATTAATGTGTGATCTCTAGCATCTGGCTGGCAGGGAAGCTGTGTAGTCAGGCGGCCCGACTCGCTGGCAGAGGTGCGAATGTGAGGAGCTGTGTGTATCTGAGAGAAAGAGCGAGTGTATGTCTGTGCTTGATGCTAAATCTGCATTTTCAGCTCCTCCTCAGCTCCAATTCCCCAGGGGCGGGAGGAGAGCACCAGTTTGAGTGACGTGCGCCCGCCAGCAGCCCAATGAGAACCAGAGAAGCAGTGAGCCCTGCCCTGGGCCACCCCGGGCCCTCCCCTGTCCGCCCCCAGCTCGGCAGTCTGCCTTCCCCAGCGCCAGCTAGGGGCACCTACCAGAGCCCGCGCCCCCGCCCCGTTCAGCACCCCGGAGAGCTCCTCCATCTCTCCACCCCGCCCGCCTTGCTCCCAGGAAAATACCCCCAGCTGTAATCTGGTCTGAAGCGCCCCAGTGATGTCATTGTTTGTGGAAATCTGTAAGGCTCTAGAAAGGGAATTACGATGTGTGCCGCTCTCTGAGGCTCCGAGGGGAGCCAGGGCCCCGGCCTCTGCCTATTTCTCTCCCCTACTTATTTCCCTGTGCACGCCCCCCCCCCCCCCTCCCCACACACACACTGCATACTAGCCTCTCCTTCTCTAAATAACAAAGCAAACATTAACCCTCCTCCTGGTACTTTGGGATAACACTTTTGCTCCCCTTCCTAGCACTGGGAGGATTGGGGAAAGCAGCCTTCTTGAGGTAACTTATGGGGGCAGGAGTGCAGGAATGAACTATTTATTTACTTACTTATTTATTTACTTTGGCAGGCTCCAGGCTGATCTGGAACTAAGCAGCTGGGAAGCCTAGCAGGAGATAAAGCTTCCCCGACTCCCCCTCTCCCCCCAGCAATTGTAATTAGAGGAGACTCCCCCTGGAGTCTTGAGCTGCTCTGCAGAGACTGCCTTCAAGAGAGCCAGGGCTGGGATGGAAATGCATGGGAAATGCATTCTCAGATTTGAGGGCATTGGTTGCCCAAGGACAGAGAGAGTGCGTTTCTGGGAGGGTGTAACCACCATTCCCAGGAACTGGGCCAAGACCCCAGTCAAGTGTCCTCCAGTTAAGCTGCCAGTTGGCTAATTCAGTCATCCTGGCAGGGGGTCAGCTAAGTTATTCAGTTAAAACACATGCACTCACACTCTACTAACTGCTTACAACCAACTTCTTCATGCCCCAGAAGAAGTAGAAATGCGATGTCTGCAACAACATGAGGGCAATTGTTTTAAAGCAATTCAAATATTGTTGAGTTACAGAGTATGTACGTTGAGATGGATGATCAGTTAGCTCCAAACTTCAAAATTCTGCCTTACTTGGATAAGAAAGAGGTAAGAGACCCTTTCCCTAGAGATTTAACACACACACACACACACACACACACACACACACACACACACATTATATTGACACATTTCACACACAGATGCACACACGTATCTGTCTGTCTGTCTGTCTAATCTATTTATCTATCTTTACAGGTTTTCTTCTTTTTATTTTAGCATAAAGGCACAACCTACTGGAAAAAACAACAACTTTACTATTGCTAAAAATGATTATACATTTAATGCTATGGGACACACTATCTTCAGAGTAGATCTCATTGTGAACATAGTTGGCTTCCTTAGAGGCCTTCCAAGCATTGCCAAATAAAAATGTAGGCATTACTGAATATTTTGATTAAAATATAAGAAATCATTGTCATCATCATTATTATTAGGTACTTGAATTAGTTTAAGAAAAGCTAAGTAAGGTGCTCAGAAAGTACTAGGATGTAGACTAAAGATGAAAGAGGCCAGAGTAGAGACAACATTTCTACAAGAGTATTGATAAAAGGGAACAGAGCTACTCTCAGTTTCTCAGTTCCTTACTGCCCAGAAGCTCATTTCTGATGAGATTTTTTTTATTACCCAATCTTACTTCACAGCCTACCCCTCACAGTACATGTTTGATTTTAACACAATATTTTCTTACACAGAGATCTTCAACTCTTCCTATTTTCCTTTTCCTTATGTTTTACCTATATTTTGAATCAAGGTACAAGGGTGGTATGAAGAACTTCCAAATAGTTTTTACTGCCCTGTATTGTCATTTTAGAAAAATGGCACCAAATGTGAAAATTACATTAGTTGGATTCACAATCATGAAGAGCTATTTAAAAAGCAGAAACAGATAGAAATCTAAGTCTTTAGAAAAATAAATCCTGAAGAGCATCAAATAAGTCAATTTAGAAGATTATGGGTGTTGTGAAATAGCACTGCTAATGCAGCTCCATCTCTCTGAAAATGAACATGAAATTACCATCTATTCAGAGATATTTATTATTTTTATGAAACCACAGAATAATACCACGTTTCCTAAATAAATTCCTAAGATGAAGTGCGAGTAAATGTTGAATCTTATGAATCTGCGTTTTAATAATTAAAACCATGTAAAAAGGAGTACAAGTTAAATAAAGCCTGGATTGGTGATTAAGCCATTTTTAGTGGTTTACACAGAAGATAGTTCATCATAATATTGTCAGAGAAGCATAGCATATAAAAATAGAATTTTTGGGATGCAAATGCTACATATCTAATGCATAACAATGTAGTGAGCATGTGAAGGAAATGTATAGATTCATTGTTATTTGAAATTCAAATACACATCCATGTGCATACACACCATTGTTTTTATTCTAAGCTCCTTCCCCCCCCCCCCGCCATTAAAGTAATTTTTTAGCAAGGTGAAAAGAAGAGAGAAGGTGGTAGAATGTTTCAAGGACTGAAATGGAATTCAGTTGACAGAAACTACTGCAGTCACTTGGTCCAAACCATTGCATCTCTCAAAGCCTCTATCTCCTTATATATTTTAAGAGGAGACAGTTTGATTAGATACCCTTCAGGTCCAAACCCCTATGATTTCAAAGACATGGGAAAGTACAAACTACAACGTAGAAAGCTATCATCAGTAGCTTGTAAAATATTGAGGGCAGTCATACTTTTAAAATAAGATATGATGGCTAACAGACATTTATTTTTACATAATCTCCCCCATAGAATTTTATATTTACGAACTTTATGAATTTGAGGGAAGAATAACTGGCTGGCAGGAGCTGGGTGGAGGGAGAAATGAGGGACATCTGTAATACTGACAATAATAATACTTTTTAAACAAAAATAACTGGCTGATGCTCAGTACCAGGCATGAAAGCCATCAGCATCTTGAGGTTCTTACTATTTAGGATACTGTTGTATCTGTAGAGAAAATATGGGTATTTGGTTTCAGTTCAGAGGTACCACATACCCTTAGAGTCTCTTTGAAGTCACTATCCTGCAAAGACCAGAAAATTCCCAGTTTATGACTTCATAACTATAAATCCACAGACTTACATGTAATTAAAAGAACCCAAACCACTTAAGGCATGTTTGGGATCGTCCCACTGAGATGTACTTCCAGAGATAACTTTTGGCCCAGGGAGCTTTAGATCAAGGGAAACCCATCACTTGAGGAGGAGGGAGAAAGCTGGAAGTAGTCCTTAGAGAGGCTGCTGGAACTTTGAGTCTTCTTTGGATCATGAGGGAAAAGATTTTATGTTTCTGTTGATTTCTTTTCAATTGGGTGAGGTGTAATCTGAAGGGAAATAAACCATGCACAACAGAAGGTATGACTTAAAATACATCCTTATTACAAATCAGTTTAGGCTTTGCCCTTTCTGTCGCATTCATTCTGAGCACTTTAAATGCAGTAATAATAAGTTCATTGGGCTCCAGAATTTTCTGCTATCATATTGTATTACTAACCCTTTCAAGTAGATTCTTCCTAATGACCCTGCCCTACCTGTCCCTTCCATCTCAGCTCAGATTCAGGCTTTCTGAAGCATCCTTTCCACTTTATGGGTTTCTGCCCAGTTTTGAACTCAACATTGATCAAGTTTTAAAAAATTTTCTCCAGATAGTTATTATTTCCCAAGATCTCACCTCATTTCCCTGTGGCATTTATATACAATTTCATATTTGCTGTAACTTAAAATTTAGGTCCTAATAAAATTTTAGTTAGTAGCTTGGTATATGCCCACTCCTAAATCATTGGGATTCACTTGGCCCTGCCTCCAATTCCTATAGCTTTTACCAACTAATAGCTTTTATCTCTGTTTTTCCTTTAGTTGCAAAGTCTTAGCTGACTTTTGTTATGTAAGCCATCTTAAATTAATATAGTGAGAGGATCATGGGGCTTTATCAAGTGTTTAATTACCATCGAGGCATTGAATCCAGAGTGCTTTGTGTTGTACTCATTTTATAACTTCATCAACAACCCATCAAATTTATTCAGATTAAGTGACTCTTTATAAACAAAAGCTACTTGTTTTTTTCTTATATTCCAGGACAATAAAAATTAATTTTTTGTAGCTAAACAATGAGGACCAGGGTTCTTTTAATCTTCTTTTGAAAATTGGGAACATATTGCTATTCATTATCTTTAGATTCCTTTTAGGTCTTCAAGAATACAAAATGTTTACTCACCTGGAAAGTTAATTACTTATTTCTCAATGCTTATTAGAACATTGCTTATTGTCTATAGAAAGTGATTACCTATTCATGAATTTTCTACTTTGCATTATTTCCCTTTACTTTTTCATGCTCTTTAAAACAAGTACAATAATTATTCAGTTCACTTTTTGAATGGTTATTAAAATTAACTTTAACAGGGAGATATTTTTGTTTTTTCTTCTCAAACTACCTACAATGTAGAAATAATTCAGAGAGAAAAAAGTACATGGCTTGTTGGCAAATATAAACTGGACTTTAGGAAGATAAAAATGTTATGTGTAAAATAAAAGTTCAAATATTAAAATGTATATGCTAGTTTTTTAAGGTTAACTCTGCCATTGCAATGAAATACCCAATTCTAGGATGCCTCTTTAACACACTGGAGCTTCTCTTGAAGAAAGTAAGCAGCAGGAAGCAGTGTTGATCCCTCCAATGCTCTGGTAAGTACCCCTTCACAACCTCTACTGCGACAACAAAGGGGTGGTTTCACCAGAACCCTGAGATAAAAATGGACCTCTTTGGTGCCTCAGATTTTACTGATGGGATTGTAAAGTGGTGCAACCTTTTTGCTAAAGTTTCCCAATATCTACCAGGAGTCTAAGGGCAATCCTTTCTGAGCCCAGCAATCTCCCTCTGGATAATAATCCCCCCAAATACTCAGAATTGAGGACAAAAGATTGCTGATAAAAATGTTCACATCAGGATTGTTTGAATGATATAAAATTGGAAACAATGGGGACTATGTAAATAATTATGGTATATCTGCATGATGAATTATGATACATTTAAAAATATACATATATTGCCCTGACTGGTTTGGCTCATGCATAGAGTGTGGGCCTGCGGACTGAAGGGTCCCAGGTTCGATTCCAGCAGGGGCATGTACCTTGGTTGCGGGCACATCACGAGTAGCAGGTGTGCAGGAGGCAGCTGATTGATGTTTCTCTCTCATCGATGTTTCTTTTTTTTAAAAAAACTTTTTTATTGCTTAAAGTATTACAAAGGGTATTACATATGTGTCCTTTTTCCCCCCCGCCCTTGACAATCCCCTGGCCTCCCTCATCGATGTTTCTAGCTCTCTATCCCTCTCTCTTCTTCTCTGTGAAAAAATCAATAAAACATATTAAAAAATAAAAAATAAAAATATACACATATTTTTATTGATTTTGTAGAGGAACGGAGAGGGAGCAAGAGATAGAAACCTCAATGATGAGAGAAAATCATTGATTGGCTGCCGCCTGCACGCCCCCGACATCTGCACAGCATATGTTTCAAGGGACCTGGTGTATATGGCATACTGTTCTTAATATGTTTGCTCCCCTTCTTGGGGCTATGTGTTTTACCCAAGGTCATCTCTCCGAGAAAGGTTGTTTCCCCAGGTATGGATTTTTCTCTGAAGTTAGGAAGGGAAAAAACCCCTTAACTAAGTGCCAGGCGGGTAGTTAATCACTTTAACTATGAACAATAATGCTTAAGCTACATAATCTTTACTCCCTGGAATGGAGATAAGAAACACCCTAACCTTTGGAATAGAAATTGATAGGATTAAAATCAACTGGTATAAATACAGATGTAACCAGACAATAAAACACAGAACCTGGCTGGAGATCCTGGACGGAACTTGGTTGGAGATCCTGGCTAGGCTGCTGATCAACTGAACGCTGTCTCTGGGTCCTTCATTCTTTGCTGATTCCATCAACACCTTTGGGAACCCCTGGACCTGCTGGGGTTGGACCCCAACACACCGTCTGAGAGGTGAGCCGCTATAGACGTTCTCGGAGCAACCGAACCGCAGCCCATCCTCCACTCACGGGTCTCCTGTGAAAGCCTGAGTGGCCGTGTGTAGCTTCTCCCTTTGTCTCATAACCATGTCCACCAAAGAGAATGCTAATTGGCCAGCTGCCCGCCTTAACAGATTCAAGAACAAGGGGAAAGACAGTACAGAAATGAGACGGCGCCGAATAGAAGTTAATGTGGAGCTGAGGAAAGCTAAGAAGGATGACCAGATGCTGAAAAGGAGAAATCTGAGCTCCTTTCCCGATGATGCTACATCTCCAGTGCAGGAAAACCGCAACAACCAGGGCACTGTAAATTGGTCTGTTGAGGACATTGTCAAAGGCATAAATAGCAACAATTTGGGAAGCCAGCTCCAAGCTACTCAGGCTGCAAGGAAACTGCTTTCTAGGAAAAAACAGCCTCCCATAGACAACATAATCCAGGCTGGTTTGATCCCAAAATTTGTGTCCTTCTTGGGCAGAACTGGTTGTAGTCCCATCCAGTTTGAATCTGCTTGGGCCCTCACTAACATTGCTTCCGGCACTTCGGAACAGACCAAGGCTGTAGTAGATGGAGGTGCGATTCCAGCATTCATTTCTCTGTTGGCATCTCCCCACACTCACATCCGTGAACAAGCCGTATGGGCTCTAGGAAATATTGCAGGTGATGGTTCAGTTTTCCGAGACTTCGTTATCAAGTATGGTGCTGTTGGCCCACTGTTGGCTCTTCTTGCAGTTCCTGATATGTCATCTTTAGCATGTGGTTACTTACGTAATCTGACCTGGACACTTTCAAACCTTTGTCGCAACAAAAATCCTGTACCCCCATTAGATGCTGTTGAGCAGATTCTTCCTACTTTAGTTCATCTCCTGCATCATGATGATCCAGAAGTATTAGCAGAAAGCTGCTGGGCCATTTTCTACCTTACTCAGGGTCCAAATGAACGGGTTGAAATGATTGTGAAATCAGGAGTTGTACCCCAACTTGTGAAGCTCCTAGGAGCTACTGAATTGCCATTTGTGACTCCTGTGCTAAGAGCCATAGGAAATATTGTCGCTGGGACACATGAACAGACGCAGGTTGTAATAGATGCAGGAGCACTTGCCATCTTTCCCAGCCTACTAATGAACTCCAAAGCTAATATTCAGAAGGAAGCTACATGGATAATGTCAAACATCACAGCTGGCCGCCAGGACCAGATACAGCAAGTTGTGAATCATGGATTAGTCCCATTCCTCATTGTTGTTCTTGCTAAGGCAGACTTTCAGACACAAAAGGAAGCTGTATGGGCTGTGGCCAACTATACAAGTGGTGGAACAGTTGAACAAATTGTATACCTCGTTCATTGTAGCGTAATAGAACCACTGATGAACCTCTTAACTGCGAAAGATACCAAAATTATTCTGATTATTCTGGAAGCCATTTCAAATATATTTCAGGCTGCTGAGAAACTAGGTGAAACTGAAAAACTAAGTATAATGATTGAAGAATGTGGAGGTTTGGACAAAATTGAAGCTCTACAAAACCATGAAAATGAGTCTGTGTACAAAGCGTCACTAAACTTGATTGAGAAATATTTTTCTGTAGAGGAAGAGGAAGATCAAAATGTTGTGCCAGAAACTACCTCTGAAGGTTATACATTCCAAGTTCAGGATGGCACTCCTGGGACCTTTAACTTTTAGATTGTACAACTGAGGCATAAAGTTGTTTGTTGTGTACTATGTTTGGTATAAGTACATCTTACTGTTTCTCTACTAAGAACTCTTTTTAAGCCCTGACTGGTTTGGCTCAGTGGATGGAGCGTCAGCCTGCGGACTGAGGGGTCCCAGGTTTGTTTCCAGTCAGGGCATGTGCCTTGGTTGTGGGCACATCCCCAGGGGGGAGTGTGCAGGTGGCAGCTGATCAGTGTTTCTCTCTCATCGATGTTTCTGGCTCTCTATCCCTCTCCCTTCTTCTCTGTAAAATATCAATAAAATATATTTTTAAAAAAAGAAATATCCAATTCTAGGAAAGTCCTGCTTATACCTAAATTCTTTGAGTATATACATACTATTTAGTATTGATTTGGATGACCTTACAGAAGTAGAAAAATGGTGCATAATGTTATTTAACATGCTGGGAAAACAGCTATAAATTTTTGCCTGTCTATTAGATATTCCTTTTTTTCCCTAAAAATATTTTATCCTTTCATGGTTTTAGATACATGGAAGAGACTGACGAATGTCAGAGGGGAGAGGATGGGAGGGTCTGGATAAAAGAAGGTGAACAGATTATCCAAAAATCATATATCCATAGTCCATGGACACAGACAGCAGTGTGGTGAAGGCTAGGGGAGAGGGTGGGGTTTGGGTAGAGGTGGATAAAGAGGGGGAAAATAGGGGACATCGGTAATAGAGTCAACAATAAAAAATAAATAAAATTAGGGCATTTGTTTAAAAAAAGAAGCATGGCATAGCTTACCTTTAGAACAATTAATTGTACAATATCCATTTCATTTTATCTGCTATGATACTAGAGAGAGTAGACCAAAAAGTATACAATAGAAGCATATTAAAGGATTATCATAATCCTTTAATATTTTTAAGACTAGCTACTCAAAACCATACCTAGTTGCCGGAAGCTGGTCCATCCTTGCTGCTTGACACAGTCGCTGCAGGAAAGAAACATCTGCACAGCATATGTTTCAAGGGACCTGGCATATATAGCATATTGTTCTTAATATGTTTGCTCTCCTTAGTGCCATGTGTTTTAACCAAGGTCACCTCTCCGAGAAAGGTTGTTTCCCCAGGTGGGGATTTTTCCCTGAGGTTAAGGAGGAGATACAACCCCTTAATTAAGTGCCAGGCGGGTAGTTAAGCTACATAATCTTTACTCCCTGGAATGGAGATAAGAAACGCCCTAACCTTTGTAATAGAAATTGACAGGATTAAAATCGGCTGGTATAAATACGGATGTAACAAGACAATAAACATCAGATCCTGATCAGATCCTGATCAGATCTGACCAGAACTTTGGCTGGAGATCCTGGCTAGAGGTCCTGACTAGGTTGCTGATCAACTGAAGGCTGTCTCTGTGTCATTCCTTCTTCGCCGACTCCATCCACACCTTTGGGGACCCCTGGACCCACTGAGGTTGGACCCCAGCACCTAGTGGCCTTTATAGATTTATTTCCTCCTTTAAAATTCTACAGTCAGGAGATTATAATTTATATAATATCTAATCACAGTATAATTAATTTGTATTAATGCACTCCATGATGCATTCATTTATGCCAGTGGTACCCAGTTCATAAGCATATAGATCACAGTGTTAAAAAAAGTCATAATCCTTTAAAAAATGAATAATTTCTCATATAAACATTGCAAGATGCAGCTTTTTTTCTTTCTTCTTTTTTTTTGCCAGGGGTAGGGTGGGTGGGGGGTGTGATAAAAGATTTGGCCATGATCTCAATTAGCTAAAGTTAGTACTTGCCATTCTCTTCCCCTTCCCTCAGATGTAACAGGGCCTGAACTGCCCAGATTGCTGGAATCCTTACCCAAACCCCTGATTCATGTATTTTATGAAAGGGCGAGGGCTAGGCCCTCCACCTTGCCCCAGGGTAAGGGCTAGGCCCTCCACCTTGCCCCAGGGTAAGTGCTCCATCTTACCTTGGCCACATGCTTGGCAAGGAGCTTCTTCCCGGAAGTCTAAGCCTCTGCTAGCCACACCCAGGAACAAGACACAGACTTGTGCCTGGCCAATCGGCAGAGCACAGTCCTTTCTCCTCCCCTTCCTCCAACTCCCCCTATATAACCCGTCTCCACACAGAGTTATCTCTCTCTGCTTCCTGCTGCTGTGTCGGCAAGGTGGGGGAGCCGAGCTAGCTCGAATAAAGACTCTTATGCTTTTGCATCGGACATGGCTGGCTCCCTGATGTGGTTTCTTGGGGATCCTGAAATCTGGGCATAACATTTTATATTCCTCTCTCTCTCTAAAAAAAAATCAATAAAACATATATTTTTAATCCTATCCTTGGACAAGGATTAAAAAATAAAAGAATTAGGGTGTGTGTCCTTTTGGACATTTTCTTCAAAATAGCCAAGTAAGCATTGCTGGTGTCTCAATATGACTTGAATGGCAATATTCAATGTGAAGGTGACAGAAGTAAAGCTGATCATGTCTCAAAATGGATTAGCTCAGACTAAACCATAATAAACTATATGAAGCCCAGAGTTGAGAAAATATAGTAGAATTTAGTTATGCGATCTTTAGACTTATAAACACATTTCATATTGTAGTTTCCCACTTATATTAATCAGAATTCTCCTTCCCTCCTCCTCCTCCTCCCCCTCCTCCCCCTCCTCCTCCTCCTTCCCTCCTCCTCCTCCTCCTCCTCCTCCTTCTTCTTCTTCTTCTTCTTCTTCTTCTTCTTCTTCTTCTTCTTCTTCTTCTTCTTCCTAACAAGTGATACACCTACAGCTCTAACTGACTTAAACAATGAAGAAAATTTCTTGTTTTATATCCTTAAAGAGTCCATAAGTACATACAGTTTCAGGTATGGCTGAATCCTGAGCTTTTGCCATCTTCATTTTTGGATCTGTTATCATCTTTGTTGGCTTAATCTCAGAGGACAGGAGTTTTTTCCATTGTTTTTTTTTTAATAAAATTTTGGAATAGCAGTTTATTTACTTGGATTGTGGCATGTGACCAATTCTTCCCTAATATAGAGTCCAGAGTATTGGAATCAGCTACTGTCTAGACCTGTGTGTTGTGCTTCCTCCTGGAGCTGATACATGACCTGAACTACATGGACTGAAAATACAGAAGTTTTTATTAGACAAAGGAAAACAGGGGGCTGTTCCCCAGAGTAAGGGGCAAGGATATTAGGTAGATTTTTAAAAAAATGTCTATTACAATTCCTGTTAAGCAAAGATGAGATGCATTAAGGTGAGACACAATTTTGAAGCATAGCTACATTTCAGGTGTTGATTAAAATAATGTAAAGTACAGTATAGAGATATAGTCCATAATATTGTGATAATTGTGTATGGTCCCGGTTGGGTACTGGAAATATCAGAGGAACACTTGATAAAGTATATAATTTTCTAAACACTTTGCTGTATACCAGAAACTAATACAAAATAATATTGAATGTTAACTATAATTGAAAAATAAAATTTGAAGTCTTTAAAAAATAAATAAAATAAAGCTAAGATGTAAATGGTCTGGTGCATAGCCTCTAAGTGTTGGGCAGAGAGAATATTTGATGCACTGGTTATTTATTTGGTATGTTAAGAAGAACCATTACATTTGTATGGGCCCAACAGGCAATGTTCGCTCTTAGCCAATAGCATAAACATGTCACAAACTCATATCTGGTGACTTGTCAATGACAGGCTGACTTGGCCTATTAGAGTACAGAGGTGGCAAAGTCAAATCATGGTTTCAGTCTTCATGAGGGGAAATCAGCTAGTTGCTTACCATGTTGCAGTATGTAAACGCCAGGATTCAAATGGCAATAAAAATAAACCATTGAAAAGATCTATGCTAGAAAAAGTCTCCATTATTTTTCCCCCACTAGCAGGAAAAGGAGGGCTCTTGCTCTTAGTTCCACATGAGATGGCAAAATCATCTCAACTTTCAGCATTGCCCACAGTAGTCTATGTATAATTCCATTGTTTCTTCAAGGTGCCCTTATTATTTCTCTTCTCATCTTTCCCAGGAGACATGCACCAGGGGAAGCTGGCAAGTTCCCTTGGCAAGAACAGATGAATAAATAAGGAGCATGCGCTTGTGTCTTTTAGCAGAGGTGATTTGTCAAAAATCACAGCACTGTGGCTGTTTTCAGGTTTTCAGGGTTATGTTCAACCTTAATCAAGGAGAATTTTTAAAAGTGAAATCATTGACTGAATCAAGGAAAATGTTTTGGTAGAACATGAAGCCAGTTGTTCACATATTGCTGAATATATTGTCCTGAAGGCATTTCACACATATGCTAGAGTGTTAGGCAACAGTGAATTACCTACTCATGTTTGTCTAATTTATTGAATCGTGAGTGAGTGGTTTTGAGTGAGAAATCCCATGAAGAAAATGGACTTTGATACTCAAAAGAGTGAACAAAATATATGTGCAAGAGAACCCTGAGGTTAAGTTACTTGTTATAAGTACAAGACGGTGAATATGGATAAATTAGGTTCTATAATACAATCCAGTTCCCAATATCTTTGTAATTTTCAACACTGCTATGTTTTATCTTGTGGATGTCAACTATGAATATTTTATTGGTTTGGTTATTTCTGTTTTCCCATTCAGATCTCTGTTCTTCTGTAATGTGTGCTGTGCCCTGGGTAGTTGACTTTTATGGGCCACACCAATGAGATTAATTGCTTTACAGCTTCCCATTGGATTCAGTCAACTATAGGGATTTTGTTTTCAAATGGAGAGTGTGTTAGGAGAATTAACTCAAGGTTTTTAATTTTCAGGATTCTTCTCTGTTGGGACACCATATATTGATGTCATACTTTTCCTAAATGACACACACAACTTCTGTTGGGCAGTCCTCTCCATACAACCTCATCTTCAGATTCCATTAACCACTCCCTTCCCTGGCCTCTTCAGGCTCCCATATGTTGCAAGTCCCAGGGGCTGGATATATATTCATTGCATTTGCTTGACCTTTTGATACATTCATGAACGGTTCCTTAATAAACTCTCCTCAATTACTCCATCTGCATATATCATCTTTTTTTTTCTGGCATCGTGGCCAACATCTTACCTATGTAAAATATAAATTATGCTATATGCTTTCAGGACATAGAATACATTTACATTCAACTTATTACATATTTAAACACAGCACTTGTGATTAATATAACCAAAACAAATTTCAGCCTTCTGGGGGAGACCAGCAGGGTAAAAACAGTGGCCAAAAAGAACAAATAAAACCACAAAATGTGTAGTATATTGGGGTAAGTGGAATAATACTAATCAAAACTACATTTGGATGCCGAAACCGGTTTGGCTCAGTGGATAGAGCGTCGGCCTGCGGACTGAAAGGTCCCAGGTTCGATCCCGGTCAAGGGCATGTACCTTGGTTGTGGGCACATCCCCAGTAGGAGATGTGCAGGAGGCAGCTGATCGATATTTCTCTCTCATCGATGTTTCTAACTCTCTATCTCTCTCCCTTCCTCTCTGTCAAAAATCAATAAAATATGTTAAAAAATAAAAACAAAAAAAACAAAAAAAAACTACATTTGGAGGAATGGATAAAATAGGAAAATAAGGATTTTGGGCAAAAGTTGGCAGGACCAAATAACCAGAATTCAGAATGTAAACAACATGGTATTCTAACATCTGAGGGGAGAGAGACAGAAAGAAAGAGAGAGAGAGAGAGAGAGAGAGAGAGAGAGAGAGAGAGAGAGAGAGAGAGAGATGTTTGAGGGAGGGCAGCACTCAGAACCCCCCATAGCATTCAAGTGGATGTCTCTGTCCAGGGTGCTGGAAGAATCTATGATGGTGCGTATTTCCCCTCTCTGAGGACCAGGTAAGCTGAAAGGATTCTTAATGCTTAACTGGTGTGCCTTCAGACCTCCCTGGAAATTAGTTTGTACTAAAGGCATCTTCCAGAAGAGCAAACTGTACCAGGATAAAAGAAGGAGGGGGTAGTGTCATTTGTCTCCCAGTTATTACACATTTGTACATGATTGATGCTAGCATTACTGCCGCCAGCAATTGATCTGAACATATTAACATGCTAAAACAATTTACCATAAAGATCTAGGAGCAAATGTGAGAACTCTGAGAAGCAGTTTCAAAATAAGAGGCCACAGAAAAATGACTTTAAGACTACAGGATGGAAATACTTCAAATATCTGTACATAAATATAGGACTCCATTTTTTTTCCTGTTTCTTCCAATATTTTGCCTTAGGCTGAAAAAAAGGATTACTCTATGTAATAAAATTCCAAAAAAACATTTTTAAAGGATAGGAAGAGAATAAATTAGCTTATACAACAAAAGATATTTCTGTGTTTTTGGAAGAAATCCCAATTTAAATCTTCAGTTTCACTTTATTATGCCATTGTTACATCCAACAACACTAACCAAGGAAAATAAATAGGTCTTTTTTTTTTTTTACAATTTCTTCAATCTGATAATTCTTAAAGGAAAAAAATTGTAATTTCTCAGGAAAATATTAAATGTACAATCTGTGAGAAAAGTTTATCCATCTGGCAGTTTTGAGAAGCTTTGCAGCTCTGATATTAAAGATCTTAAGTTTAAAACATGACATATAATATATATGGGAGCACTGTAGTGACTTTTGAAAACTTCTACTTGGATTAGAATGAACTGGTGTGAGGTTGGAAAAAGAACCCAGAACAAATTGCAACAATGAGGAGGAAATTAGGCTGATAAGACCACTTGTGTCCCAGAGTGAGTGTGAGCCAAGGAAGTTCTATCTGCTGTTTCCTCAGTCTCAGTATGAGTGTCAGGCAGCACGGTGTAAAATCCAAGAGTTTAAAAACATCTATGATTTGTATATCATGGATTCTAAAGTTTGGCCAACATATGTCCTAGTGCTAAACCAAATAAATAGCAACTAAGGGTAATTTCAACCTTATATTACTTTCTGGCATTAGCACTAAACCCCTGCATAAGATCTGCCTCCATTGTGTTTGAAATCAGGAAAGGCCTCAGAAAGTAATAGGTTCTAGCATCTGACAGATGGAAAGGGAGCAGAGTTGGATTGGGAAGACATGAGATTTTTAATCACAAGCTTGGGATCTATCATTTTGAGACCTGTTGTTTTGTCTCAGGTATTGAAAGGGACTAATATTTTGAAAGATCTACTATGTGTTAGGCACTGTATTAGGCCCACTTCACACAGCTCAATTTGCTTAATATTCAGACTGGTCCTGTGTGGTCCTTATTCAAGGACCACTTGGCTAAACAGATATGCTATTTCCCAGAATCCCCTTCTGTATGATTCCAGCTTTGAGTTGGTCCAAAGAGAACTTTGTAAGAGATGTGGATAGGTTAAACCAGTGGTTCCCAAACTTATTTGGCCTACTACCCCCTTTCCAGAAAAAATATTACTCAGCCCCTGGAAATTAATTTTTTAAAATTTTCATAGCAGTTACTCATCGCCCCCAAATGCACCTGTGGCCATCACTGCCCCCCTGGATCGCTGCAGCGCCTACCACGGGGCGGTAGCGCCCACTTTGGGAATCACTGGGTTAAACCAAAGCCATGGCTAATAGACTCTGAAGGTTATGGTGGTCAGATGCAGCAAAAGACAGATGCAGAGGTGGGGTATGACCAACAGCAACTCCATGCTTACCACTGGCCTGTTGGCTGCAAACTCACAAATGCACTAGCACAAAGAGGCAACAGCCTTCCCTAGACTTCTACACCTGCCCTGCTGCTGGATCCACTGCACGATATGCTTGTCTTCCAAATTCCCCTGAAACTCTGACACATCCACTTGTGGCAGTGCTTCTGGGGCCTCGTTGTTGATTTCCCCCTGATATTACAGTTCCCCTTTCCAGACCCTTAATTATCTAGCATCTCCCATACCCCTTATTCCATAGCACTCAGTGTGGTTATAATTCTTCCCTTATATTATATCTGATTACTGTCAGACGTCATTCTTAGACCATATCAGCTTAATCCCTTCCAAAATCATTTGAACTGAAATGGATTTTGCTATTAACCTCTCTACTTGCTATGCAAGTTCCTTAATAAAACATGCACATAAAAACTTGGTCAGCATTTTCTAAAAGAAATTGGTGTCAGGAGACCTATGTAGCATGTCACTTAATGGAAAATGTATCATTATTTGTTACCAGTTTAGACATTTCTTTTGAAGCATTGGCATTCCTCTTCTTTTCTTGGAACACCCATTGGTTTTGATTTTTGCCCTGGTTTCCAAGAGTCTCAGAGACATATGTTACCTACTTAGCTCCCAATGTATTTGCTTATTCTTCTCTTTCATGCATTTAACTAATTCTTTTTTACAAATCTTGGAGTTACTTGTCCCATGTTTTTGTCCTATGTTTTAACTTGTGTGAAATGAGCAATGGTTGAGATAGGCTAAGGGACTGATTGAGTGTCTACCTTGTTTCATCTGGGCTTGACACTCTGTATGTCATTCTCTCCATCTCATTGTTTTCTTCTATTTCACACACGAGGAAACTGAGATTCAGCTAGATTAGGGGATGCTAACTGGTCAATGGCAGAACTGAGACTTGAATGCAAATGTGTTTCATTCATCCTCTCTCCCCTGTGTCAGGCTGTCTTACTGGCTGAAAGAGTCAGATATAAATACATGAGTCACACTGAAATCTACACTAATAAAAGACAAACATGCAAATTGACCATACCTTCACTATGCCTTAAGCCACGCTCACCAGCCAATCAGAGCGACTATATGCAAATTAACCCAACCAAGATGGCAGCTGGCAGCCACAGAGATGAAGCGAGCAGGAGGCTTGGTTGCTCCAGTGATGGAGGAAGCCAAGCTTCCCGCCAGCTCTGAGCTCCACTGAAGGCAACAAAGTTTCAATTATAGAAGGTAAATAAATCCAAGAATAAAAAAAAAAGAAAAAGAAAAAAAGGAGAGGCTGGGAGCTTCCGTCGCCAGGGGGCTTGGCCAGCCTGAAAATGGCCCTCAGCCCCTCACCCAGACTGGTCAGGCACCCCAGTGGGGACCCCCCACCCTAAAGGGGGTGTGGCCAGCCTGAAAACAGCCATCAGCCCCTCACCCAGGCTGGCCAGGCAGCCCAGTAGGGACCCCCACCCTGAAGGGGTGTGACCAGCCTGCAAACACCCATCAGCCCCTCACCCAGGCTGACCAGGCACCCCAGCGGGACCCCCCACCCTGATCCAGGACACCCTTCAGGGAAAACCAGCCGGCCCCCACCCGTGCACCAGGCCTTTATCCTATATAATAAAAGGGTAATATGCAAACTGACCCTAACAGCAGAACGACTGGGAATGACTGGTCACTATGACACACATTGACCACCAGGGGGGCAGATGCTCAATGCAGGAGCTGCCCCCTGGTGGTCAGTGCACTCCCACAGGGGGAGCTTTGCTCAGCCACAAGCCAGGCTGATGGCTGCCAGTACAGCAGTGGTGGTGGGAGCCTCTCCCGCCTCCTCAGCAGTGCTAAGGATGTCCAACTGCAGCTTAGGCCTGCTCCCCGCTGGCAAGTGGACATCCCCCGAGGGCTGCTGGGCTGCCAGAGGGATGTCTGACTGCCAGCTTGGGCCTGATCCCCCAGGGAGCAGGCCTAAACTAGCAGGTGGTCATCCTCCAAGGGTCCCAGATTGTGAGAGGGCACAGGCCAGGCTGAGGGACACCCCCTCCCCCCTGAGTGCACAAATTTTTTGCACTGGGCCTCTAGTTCAAAATAAGCATCTCTGTCCCTCTTACCCTGATTTGAAAATGAAGACCTCAACATTACTTCTGTTACTTCTTTGTCTAACAGAGAAATGTGTGAGTATAAGTGAAACAGGAAGCAAACATGGTATGAAGTGGAAGTTGATGATGAAAATAATAAAATTGATGGTAATACTGAAAATGGGGGGTGATAAATTTGATGAAAATGAAGACAATCTATCATTCTAGTGCAAAAAAATTTGTGACTATTTTTAATTACTTTACTCCCTGTGACTATTTTAAATTATAAGACATACAGTGTGTGGAAACTTACACCTTAATTCACAGATTTTATTACTGGATGGGATATATATTCCCTGGCGCCAATACTAATCGTGTAAACTGGCTAAAATGATTAACCAAGTGCTCACTATATATCAGGCACAGTTCTAAGCACTATACATATGTAAACTCATTTCATACTTAACATGTAAATTTTTCTTACAAATGCTACAACCAAGGCACAAAGAGGTTAAGTTATATTCCCTTGACCAAGATCACAGAGCTACTAAGTGGTGGAGGCAGAATTCAAAGCCAGGGAGTCTGACCCCAAGTCCATGCTCTTAAGCCTGATTTTGTGCTTTATTCCCTTTCCGGTGGCCAGTGAAAACTAAGCTCAGCTCTCAGTTTACATCTCAGCTTCTCTGAGTAGGAATGTAGAAATGTGGAATGACATCTTCCCCGTCCTGCCACACATAAGTCACCCACTAAGCCTCTGAAAATTCATAGTTTCCAATTCTCAGGAAAGGTCCTGAGATGACTTAGTGATTTACAAAGGTGACTATAGATAGTAGATTTTCAAAGAACTTAACTGTGGTGATTGATAGGATTCTTTTAAATAAACCATTTGCTTTCCTGTTGAGCTTAGAACTAAGCTAGGTGCTATGGGCAGAAAATTAAACCACCAATCAAGAGTTTGCTCTTGGATACAAGTAAAAAGATGCTAAAAATACTTGCTTAATTGGAATAAATTTTCCTGCGGCTGGTCTTCAAACATTCCGGTTAGTGTAAGAAGACAAGAAAGGATGTGATTGAAGTAACCCTTCTTTTTTGCTCTTTATTTTCTCTGTGCAACCCACTGCACCCCTTTATTCGAGAATTTTATTTTTTGTGTTCCTTTGGCAATGTCAAGTTCTTTGAAAATCTACCCTCTATGGTCACCTTTGCAAATCACTAAGTCATCTCGGGACCCTTGCTGAGACCTGGAAACTATGAATTTTCAGAGGCTTAGAGGGTGCCTTGAGTTTGGGCAGGACAGGAAGGATGTCATTCCACATTCCTACATTAATATCATCAGGAAAATAGCGCTCTGGCCATGAGTTGACTGCAAGTGCTAGCATGGAGGGCCAGTTCCTGCAAGATAAGGGGGGCTGCATGTTGGCTCTGGGGAAGGGAGTGACTGCAGTTCCAGAAGACAGCTTGTGGCTGTTGTGTTTTTCCTCTTTCTTTCTTTTTTTTTTTAAAAGAAGACTGATTCTTTTTTATTTTATTTTATTGATTTTTTTACAGAGAGGAAGGTAGAGGGATAGAGAGTTAGAAACATCGATGAGAGAGAAACATCAATCAGCTGCCTCCTGCACACTCCCCACTGGGGATGCGCCCGCAACCAAGATACATGCCCTTGACCGGAATCGAACCTGGGACCCTTGTGTTCGCAGGCCAATGCTCTATCCACTGAGCCAAACTGGTTAGGGCATTTTTCCTCTTTCTTGAGTTTGGAGTCAAGAAGGCCTATGACATGGATCACCCAGCCTGATCAGTCTCAGGTTGCTAAATAATCTCTAGGACTAATGAACACACACATGTGCAATGAAGAGAAGCCACAGAACAGAGAAGGCAATTACTTCTGATGACTGCATTTTGCCCCAATCTGTGCAATCACTGAGGTTTTTCAGATCAAGAGAGGGCAAATGAAAGAGATAGGCTTAAATGAATTTGCGATGTGATACCTTTGGGCTTCTGCTCAGTTGGTGAGAATTGAGCAGCATACAGGAGACCTGGTTGGTTGCTTCCAAGCTGAGCATCCTTTTGGTGTGGCTTAAACCAAGGCCAGATGCTTTTTCTTTTTTTCAATACTGTTTTCCAACTGTGGAACACCATCTTGCCTGGGGAGAGTTCTCAGACTGGAATCTGATAATCTAGAAAAGCCTGCTGTAATTCTCCTCTTCCTTGCAAGGTTTCTTCTTGCCCACCTACTTAGACCTGCCTTTGAAGTTTGGAGTGGGTGTTCTGGGCTGGGATGGCATTCCCATTGGATACTGCTGGAGGAAAAGGAGAAGACCTGACCACACCCCCCCAGAGGAGGCCCGTACTCTTGTCTAAGCAGGGGGTTGCAATTTGTGAAGATATAGAGGAGAGAGTGTTGGTTGCCTGGTGTGTGTGTGTGTGTGTGTGTGTGTGTGTGTGTGTGTGTGTGTAGGGTGGCAAACCAATGCTTTTTACCCTTTGTAGTTGCTCAACAAAAGATTATAGAATTGAGTGGAGCCCCTAAACTTTTCTTGTTGGAATATAAAAGGGGGACTAATTGGGAAAATAAGAGACTTATGACTTACTTTTCATAGTGACATAGGGACCTTTGGTCTGGAACCATTTGAGTCATTTGGACATCTGCCAGTTAGAATGGTTCTTCATTCTCTTGGAAATTGTGAACGTGAAAACCACTCTTACTTTAATTTTTTTTAATCTTTAATTTCTTTATTGGTTAAGGCCGTGGTCGGCAAACTGCAGCTCGCGAGCCACATGCGGCTCTTTGGCCCCTTGAGTGTGGCTCTTCCTAAGCCTTAGGAGTACCCTAATTAAGTTAATAACAATGTACCTACCTATATAGTTTAAGTTAAAAAAATTTGGCTCTCAAAAGAAATTTCAATCGTTGTACTGTTGATATTTGGCTCTGTTGACTAATGAGTTTGCCGACCACTGGGTTAAGGTATTACAAATGTGTCCTCATCCCCCCATTAACTCCCAACCTCCCCCCCGCCCCCACTCAGGCTCTCATCCCCCTGTTGTCCATGTCCATCGGTTTGGCTTATATGCATGCATGCATGCATACAAGTCCTTTGGTTGGTCTCTTCCCCTTACCCCCACCCTCCCCTACTTTCCCTCTGGTAGTCTGATTGCTGTTTCTCTGTCTTTGGATCTGTCCCTGTTCATCAGTCTACTTACTTTGATTTTTGATGAAAGATGGCTCTTTGGACATAAAATAGAGTGACAACAAATACCCATTAAGCATCCTTGTTATATTATTTTCCTCATTTAATCTTCACAATTGTATGTGTTAATCATTATTGCTGCCCTTTATAGATAAGAAAAATGAGGCCCAGGGGACTTTTATAGCTGTAGAATGTAACTCATAATGTGGTCTCCAGGTCTCTAAACTCTTAGACCCATGCTTTACCTTAAAGCCTCATTTCTCTAGGGTGTAGTCTGCAATACTGAAGTGGGAAAAGTGAAGAACGAGATTCATTACATCTTCAGGGCAAATAAATTGTCCACAGCTGTTATTTGTTTAAAATTCTATCGTGTAAACCAGTGGTTCTCAACCTTGGCTGCACATTAGAATCACCTGGGAATCTTTTTAAAATCCTGATTTCTGGGCCTCAAGATTGAGAACCACTGGTGTAAACCCTTCCCTATGGGAAGGCGTAGAGAGGAAGGATTAGCTTTAGTTTCTCCATACTCCTGGGAACTTAATATCTAATTGGGAGATCAAAGTTTGGACACATGGCAAGATAATCAACTGATTAAAAGCTAAGAATGCCGTATATCAAATCAGTGTAGAGAGGGACTGAAATAGGCAGGGAGGGCTTCCTGTGGCAGGCAAATCTTGATGTGACTCAGGAAAGCAAGAAAGGGTCCAGTGTGAGGAAGTTGTTCCAGGGGATGATATCAATGCAGGGGTAAGGATGAGATGGCTAAGGGAAGCAGCACAGTTAGAATTAGGTTTTAATGGGAGGGAGAGAGAATGATGGAAATGGAGATTGGGCCAGGTTGTGGGTGAGCACTGAATGCTAAGGAGAGAAAGTTGGTTTTCATCCTAAACAACAAACTTACTTGTTCACATATCCTAACAGCAAAATGTTTTAAGTTGCACCTAGTTTGTATATGTACAGATATGTGTGTATATGCATATATACACATATATACTAATCCATTATGTATATTATGAAACATACCCTCAGATAGTAGTTAAAATGAATTAATTAAGATGAAATGATTTTAAATGTCTTATAATTGAGGTGGCCAAAATATACTTGAGCTGACGTTCATTGTCATGAAAAAACTTATTTAAATCTATGTTTCAAATAGTTTTCTCTTTGGAATTATTTGTGCTTTTTTTCATCTTTTATAATTTTAATTTTATACTATTAGTTTGAAGGTTAAACTTCTATTTTTATTTTATAGGGATTTACTCCTAACATATTAAGACCAACTGCTAATCTGAAGCTGATCAATAACTGTGTCATTGTTCTGGGGTGATAAGAAGAATTATAAATTCTTGTTTTGTCCCTTATTCCACCTCCAGCCATATTGGGACAATCTGGGATTTGCATTGAATGTTCTTATAGCTATATGTATTTATTAGTTATTTAATGAACAGTAAAACATTACACAGCCTTACTTTCACATAGGCTGTTACTTTGTCTTAGATTAACGTTTTTCTGGAGAAGATTTCAGAAAAATGCGTTTTTTGAGAATACTGATATTTTACTTTTGCAATTAAATTGTAGTTTAGCTGAATATAAGCTTTACTTCTAAGCTCTAACTTTAAAGATGTTACCTCATCTTCTTACTAGATTTTTAGGCAAGATTTTTTTTAAGGTACGAAAACTTGTGCTTATATTTACTGAGTTATTTTTGAAACAGTCTTAGAAAAATCTGTTGATTATATAATAGAGCAAAGATATGCTTAGCAAACTTTCATTATCCTAAAACACCCCTTGGCAACCTAAAACATTTCTCACATTTTACTATTCTTTCAATTTCTATTCTCTTCAAAGTAAAAATGACTTGAATTATAGTATCGATGAGGGTACAGTTTTTCTGATCTGATATTCCTATAACTGAACAGGTCATTAAAATGAAACAAATAGCACATCTCAAACACAAAGTGAAATTCCTGAGATTTAATCTACATACTGATTTTAGCAATTAACCAAATGCATCTGAACTGAAGTATTCAACGAAGTTATTTTGAAAAATGCATTATGATTTCAGTACTGTTTCTCTTACAGTTAGCTTCACAGAAACCTGTTAGTCCAATTATGTATCTGCACATTTGCATATTTCTATGGAATTGGTTAATTGATGGAGCTTCTGTTGTTGAAGAAATAAAATATTTGATCCTCAAATAAAAAAAAATGGTTGAATCATGCTTTACATGAAAATATATCACCTCTGAGGAATCAGTTAAAATTGTTCTGCTTTGTTTCTTGGCTATTATATTCTGCCTAAACCTAGATGTCTCTAATTGTACAGCGAGATTGGCATCATTCACTAGTCTAGTACTACATAGTGCCATACAGGAAGCAACCATTTGTTATGTAAGTTTTAAAGTGTAACTGTGTCACACATGCACACACACACATACTCACACTCACACACTCACACACACCAACTTTCCCAGAGCTGACACAAGCATTTCATTTGTAAATGTGTCTTACAATTTTGAATAGAAATATAACTTTTAATAAAATAAGGCAGTTTAAGTAAATTGGTGGCTGTTTTAGGACAGACTCTTAGAAGCAGACCAAGAGAGAAGGATTTATGTGTGTTTTATTAAGACTTGTCCTGAAAAAGTGTAACTTAATATTTGACTACTAGTCACTCAAAATTTATAACCTATTGTAAAATATCATATTCTACCATGCACAATCAAGATTTTTTGTTAAATAAAAATAACTTTTTTAAATAAGGAATTTCTCACTATAAATGGGTGGACTATAGGAATAAATAATATATGAAATGTTTACAGACAAATAAGGATACTGCAAATATAGCATGACTAATGCTGAAGCAAAGGATGAAACTAATAAGAAGATCATGGGAAAAACTAAAGAAAATCCTAACAAGTAATTTATAAGTTCTATGCAGAATTCATAAGGGGATATGCCACATTCATTCTGTGGCAACATATACTCATATACTAATGCTGTGGCAATCCCATAGACCAGAAGTCATCCACATGTGGCACATAAAAGAAAATAAAATTTCATATTGAGAAAGCTATTTTCATTTTAACTCTTCTTTCACTCCTTTTGAATATACCAGTGATTCAGTTTGGTACTGGTATAGCCTGAGCATCATTCTAAAACTTGCTTAATTTAACAAGCAGTAGGTTTATGGCACAGAGCCTTCAGAAAAGAATATCATTCTGTTAGAATATAATTGCATGGCAAGGAAGGGTCCAGAAATAGGGAGAACAGTTGTGTGATTTCCGGCAAAATCTTCACCTGGCCGTTCAGGGATGCTCTGGAGTGCAAATTACATCTCAGAGTTTGTTTCAACTGCAAGCAAAGGAGTTATCACACTTTCAGGGGCAACTGCGTGTACAAATGCCCAGGTACCTCCAGCTCCTGTATAAGCAAAGCAGCTCTAATAGCTTGAGGCAGGCACTCTAAGAGACTCACAGTACAACCTTTATTTTTATTTTATTACTAGATGCCCAGTGCACAAATTTGTGCACGGGTGGGGTCCAGCTGGCAGGCCCTGATCAAGGCAGATCAGGCAGTGCCTGTCAGGAGGAGGAGATGGCAGGAAGTTAGCTGGCTGGCCTGCCCTGATTGGGGCCCAATCAGGGCCAGGTCGGCCAGCGGGGAGGGGCCGTGGGTGATTGGCTGGCGGGCCCTGGGGTGGGAGGGCCGATTGGGGGCAGGGTCGGCCATGAGGAGGGGTTGTGGGCCTGCTGGCCCTGCCCTCGATTGGTGTGGGGGGGTCATTCAGGGGCAGGGACAGCTGAAAAGAGGGGCCATGGGCAGTTGGCTGGCTGGCCCTGACCCTAATCGGGATGGGCGGGGCAGATCTGGGGTGGATCCAGGTAGGGGGCAGGGGTTGCACGGAGGCTGGCCGGCAGGGTCCCAGGTTAAAGGCTGCCCAAAGCTTCACAGCGGTTCCGGGGGGGAGCTGGACTGGTACCATACCCTGTGTTTATGACCCACAGGCCTCAGCGGGGATCATTGAGGGTGGAGGAGCTAAACTGGGAGGTGGCGGGCAGGCGGATGTGTCCACCCTTCCTCTCCAAAACAGGCTGGGGC